>NC_053392.1:460261633-460380113 GCF_905171765.1 Bufo bufo | reverse complement strand
GTGTTGTGGACAAGGTGGGGCTGCGTTTAAAAGTTGTACTAATCATTTCTTTTTCATGGACTATATGGCGAGGCCGAGGACTGCCACCTTTAAAGTGGGGGGGCATGTAAGGGTCAGCCCCTAGAATACTGTTCTTTGCACATATATCTGCAATATTGTGTTACATAGACTGTGATGACTTATTTCAGGCCGCTGTGGCTCTGAATAAGGGGAAGCTGAACTTTTTCTGAGATACACAAAGGGTAGGAGGAGCCAGAAGTTCCCGGGGTTGGAGTCCTGGCTGCGGGTGTGTGTGTGCCCTGGTAGCTGTGAGGATGACTGCCATGTTAGGAGCCAAGTAAAGGCTAGTGATGGGACACGGAGCCTGACTGATGGATTCCTGAGAAGCTGGCTGTGTTTGAGACAGATCAAGATAGACTCTTAACTGAAGTGCTGCAGCTGTAACCCAGAGAGAGAGAAGCAACCACGCGCTGAGGAAAGCAAGTGATCGAATCAGGAGCCAGAGGACCCAGGCCACCACGCATTCGGACAAGACAAGCATCCACCTCGTGGGAGAAGACGACATTACAGACCTCTAATCAGATAACTCCAGAACTGTGAGTGTGCATCGGTGCTAGTCCGCTGTAAGGCATAGAGCAGGGGACTTTAGAGTGCGCTGTAGAAGCAGACCCTGAGTAGCAGGGGTAGATATGAGTATATTAGCTGAGTGTAGCCTGGACTCTGATGTGTTTGCTGCAGAACGCATTTATTCTAACTCTTGTTCAAGTATTCTGTGTAAACCTGTTTATACTGTTAATCGGATTTTCCGGCAGTTACATCTTGTTCTTTAATAAAGCCGGTTTATCTTCAGTCTCCTTGTCTGCTGTACTGTACTTGAATCCTGCCTTGCGGTCTCTTCCTCCTCTGACCGCTACAGAATAACTGATGAAAATAAACGACCAAATAACTGAAATGTGAACCCAGCCTTTCTTATAGTTACCTATATTGAAGGCTTTTACATAATAAAATTGATGTTTTATTATCAAAGGAATTAACAGCCACAATGCCACCAGTTTTTTTTTTTTATTTGATGTAAGTTCTCTCAACCAAAGCCAACTTTGGAATCAGTATGATTTTATGAGAACTACAGGGTGGGCCATTTATATGGATACACCTTAATAAAATGGGAATGGTTTGTGATATTAACTTCCTGTTTGTGGCACATTAGTATATGTGAGGGGGGAAACTTTTCAACATGGGTGGTGACCATGGCGGCCATTTTGAATCCAACTTTTGTTTTTTCAATAGGAAGAGGGTCATGTGACACATCAAACTCATTGGGAATTTCACAAGAAAAACAATGGTGTGCTTGGTTTTAATGTAACTTTATTCTTTCATGAGTTATTTACAAGTTTCTGACCACTTATAAAATGTGTTCAATGTGCTGCCCATTGTGTTGGATTGTCAATGCAACCCTTTTCTCCCACTCTTCACACACTGATAGCAACACTGCAGGAGAAATGCTAGCACAGGCTTCCAGTATCCGTAGTTTCAGGTGCTGCACATCTCGTATCATCTGAAGGCAATCGTCTATGCTGTGAAGATATTTACAGTATATCCAAAGGACTAGGAATAGACAGTCTAGAGATGCACCTAATTTATCAAAGTGACTCTGGATGAGCTGAATGATAAATATGGTGCACAGCTAGATACTTTTGTTTATCTTTATTTCACATATAAGTTGGCTAGGCTTACTTTAGGACCAAATTTTGACACTGGATCATCTTAAACCAAACCCTTTCCTGCTAAACTATGCTTTCTACCAAGCTGTATTATACACAATGGATTATACATGTTGGCACATTTGTGAATTGGCCTCACCGTGTGCATTTTTAGGACTTATGCATCAGAAAGACATAGCAGGACTGGAGTGGGTTTAGAAGTGGATGACTGAAGTGATCAAGAAAATGGGTGGATTGAGGAACCAATAAATATTTTCAAACCTGAGTTATTTTATTTGGAAAATATGCAACCTAACTACAATGTCAATAATCCAAAATAGAGATATTTCTATTCATATTTTTATAGCTCAGCCTTGAAGCATCCTCCTTATCTAGAGGAAAAAATATTTTGCCATCGCCAAACAATAATTTTTTAACCAAACTATGGAACTTTCTTTCTCCTAGAAGCTTCGCTACCTGTTTTAGTTAGGTTCAAAATACATTGTTTTAACAAGTTCTTTAACTATTCATACGTGTCTTCTCATGTAGTGGAAAGACACTTTGGCCGCCTAAGGAAATGTTATTCGCCCAATATAGGGCACTAATATGTGGGCACCATATTGTACGGCATCAATAATTAGGCAGGATATGATATGGTTATTTATAAAATGCGGGGCTCCCAACAGAATATATACACAATGCATATGTAGGCAAGCTCTAACTGGTGGCATCATGTTTAGATTGGTAAAATCAACTTCTAGATTTCCCAGTCTGACGAATGAGTCATATAAATTTAACAACAATCCATTAATAATTGATGACACATGAGTAACATAATGTGGTCAACATATTTTGTAGAAACCAATTTTACAGCTTTTGGAAAACCTTACCACATGGAAATTCTCAGAGACGTGGATGTATCCCAAGTTTATTTATGTAACAGAATGGTTTGCTTTGTGCAGATGTTCTAACATAACTGTTTACAGTCTGTCAGTTCGATGTCAAAATAATATGGATCCTTCCTAAATGCTGCGGACCAACACCGGCCACATGTGGACACCTAGTGGCCTCAAAATAGTTCCTCCAATTGCATTAACCATTTGAATGTTTTGTAGATCAGACCCTTTGGGGGACAATGGGAAATACCAACTCCATCCAGTCATAGGCAGAGTATTGCAGCTCTCAGAGGAGACTTTAGGGAGACTGTAGGGAGTTAGACTATACACGCAGTCAGTTTATTGCGTTTGTTACTGGATGAACAGTAGCCTTTCACATGCTCTTATAGTACACATCCCAATGTGTTTGCCATGAATTTACATATTTATTCGAAGTTTTCAATTTGTTTAGTGGATTCAAATGCAGAAAGGTATAAAAGCATATACTTGAATGCATATTATCCATTCACACTAGGGTCATGGAAGACATGATGATGTGATGGATTCTTTTAACGTGTTTATTAAAGGGAGACTGTCAGCAGTTTTGTCTGTGCAAAACTGCGTACAAAAATATCTAGGGGCAGTAGACAGGAAGTAATGCATACCTCTGTACCGGATTTTAATAAATGCAGTGCTTGAAAAAATTAACTTTGAAGGCCATGGGTGCTGCAACCATAAGTGCACCCAACATGCACCATTGGTCATGCAGACTGCAGTGCTTCAAGCACAGTGTTTATGCAGCTTCCCAGCCACTCCAATCAGAAAATTGCTACAGCTGTTATAAGTTATGCACTTGGACCAACCAGAGCCATGCAGCTGCTGCAAAGGCAAATAAAATAAAGGCATAGATGCTAATGACAAGAATATAGTTTTGCCTTTATAAAAATCACAAGTCAGATCACATGTGGAATATGTGTGTACAATTTTGGGCACCTATGGATAACAAAGATGTGAACTAGAGTGGGCGGGGGGGCGTGGCTTGCTCATGGCGGAGTAAGACGCACGGCTTAACAGCTCTCCTGCCACGAGAGTGAAATCAACTGTTCCTACAAGACTAACCCTTACCAAACACCCAGAATGGGAAGAAAAACAGCCAAGGGACCGGTGGAGACCGATCATCAGCCGGATCAGACAGGCATCCAGAAGTTTTTCGGCTCCCAGTCCGGGACCGAGGGGACTCAGGCTGCTGCTAAGATGGCCGCCGCTCCTCCTCTCTCCAGCATGGAGGCTGCCGCGCGCTCTTCCCCTTCGGCCCAGAGCTCATGCAATCCCACTACGGGTAATCCCGAAAGCGGCTGGGATTTAAGGGCGCTCCTTCAGGCCCTACCCCCGAAGATGGACTTGGAGAACTCCGTTTCCAGACTGGGGAAAACCTATAAGGTAGAGATGGAGGCCCTGAAAGATGAAATCAAGCATTTGGGCCATAGGGTTGAGGCCTCTGAGCGCACCCAGGAGACTTTCCAAGGCCACCTAGAGGAACATCATAAGGTGTTGGTGGCTCACTCTAGACACATCTCCCAGCTATTGTCACATCTGGACGATATTGATAATCGCCATCGCAGGAACAATCTGCGGATCAGGGGGGTCTCTGAGCTGGTCCAACCTGGTGACTTAGAGCGCACTGTTCAAGCGCTGTTCCATTCCCTATTGAAGGGAGACAAGTCCTCCCCTATTGAAATGGACCGGGTCCATCGTGCTTTGGGACCGAAGTCGGCCAACCCAAGTAGGCCGCGCGACATAGTGTGCTGCGTCCACTAATATAAAGTAAAGGAGGCTATTCTGAAAGCAGCCCGTCTGGCTGACAAAGTGGAGGTGGAAGGATCCCAGGTCCAGATCATGCCGGACCTCTCTAGGAGAACTCTCCAGCTACGCAGGGCAGTTCGCCCCATTCTCACCTTACTAAAGGACAGAGACATCCAATACAGGTGGGGGTTCCCCTTTCAGCTCCATGCTAGGAAGGATGGCAAGTCAGCGATCTTCCGCGAACTGGACGACCTATCCAAGTTCCTTGAGACTTTCTCTCTACCATCTGTCTCTCTCCCGGACTGGCCGTCTGTATCATCTCCACCGCAGCTACCGCCCAGGGAGCAATGGTCCGTTATATCTCCCAGAGTAACGAGGCAGAGGAAGTCGCCATGAGGGCTCCGGTGCTCATTCACTTTCTCCCTTTGTTTCTTCCTCCTTTGGACCTTCACCTCCGTCCTCAGAAAAGAGGCCAATTCTGGTGTCCAGGTTGAGGATGCTGCTGAGGACCTTCTTGTGTTCATGGTCGCCTCATTAGGACGGTTGGCTGGGGGTCTGCTACTTTCAGTTCTTATTTAATTATTGAGGGTTAATCACTATGATGTATATATTTTTTTTTTCTCTCTCTATTTCTTGTTAGACAGTCTAATCAGATTACTTGCCGTTGTTAGATAGTGGTGGGAGAGTCGCCGACTTTGTCTGGGCTATCACTTCTCCCTCTCCAGTTAGGGTAGTGGGACTCGCTCCCGATACTATTGTTTAGCTTTAAGGCCATAAGTTGATGGCCATTTGGTGTTTTGTATTATCTGTTTGTTCCCCTGTATTGTTCGTCCCTGTCTTGTCTTGTTTGTCTTGTTTTGTCTTGCTATGTCTTCTCTGTCCTGCTCAGCTTCCCTGGTGTTTTCTCCCTTGTGTCCTACTCTCAGAACTCATAATAGTACATATGTTCTCTTTTAGTCTCATAAGATGATTCCTATTAAGATATGTTCCTTTAACGTCAACGGGTTAAACAACCCCACTAAAAGGAACCAGGTTTTTTATAATCTGCATAAACAGAAGGTTTCCATAGCCTACTTGCAGGAGACTCATTTTAAGTCGGATAATATCCCCTCCTGTAAGAACAGATACTTTACATATTGGGCGCATAGCACGTTCCCGGAGTCTATATCTAGGGGCGTGTCTATCGCTATACACAAATCTGTACCTTGTGAGGTTCTGCAAGTTTTTTCTGATGTAATCGGGCGATACGTCTTCCTTAAGGTGTCTATCGGTTCTCAGATATTGGCTCTAGCTAACATGTATTTCCCTAACGCAGGTCACTCTCAATTTGCTTCCACAATTATGCCATCCCTGGATACCTTTGCTGATGGCGCTCTGATCGTCCTGGGGGGAGATATTAATTTACCACTAGATGCCACTAGATGCCAGACTCCTCATCAGGTAGGTCCTCTACCCCGACTGGGGTAGCCCGAGGTTTCCGGAGACATTTACATTCTTTGAGATTAGTTGACATATGGCGCATCTTATATCCCACGGATAAGGACTTCACATTTTATTCTACATCCCATAACGTATATCATCGCCTCGATTATATTTTCCTCTCACATTCCCTGCTAGATTTTAATCCCACAGCGGGTATTGAACCTGCCCTATTTTCTGACCATTCCCTAGCATGGGTGACTCTTGCTATTGGGAATCGCGCTCGCTCACAATATTCTTGGAAATTGAATCGTCTATTACAGACTTCTTGGCGGTACACAAAGTGGATACCATGAGTTCCGCAATTAAATGGGAGACGCTGAAGTGTGTGGTATGGGGCGGTTCCTCCTACACGCTTCTAGGTTGAAAAAGATTAGGATGGGTGAGCTACTTCAAAAATTAGCTGTGCTTGAATGGAGTCGTGTACCAGGAATTATGTGATACTAGAGGGGAACTCAGGAGATTGATTGACCAGAAATATCTGGGCTTCAGGGATAGGTTTCACAGACTTATGTATGGGCAAGGAGATAAGAGTGGTAAAATGCTGGCCAGAGTCCTGAGACCTAAGAATGGCTCCTCTTATATTTCATCTCTTAACCGGAGAGAAGGGGGTAAAGTACACTCTACTGGAGACATCCTGAAGGAATTCCGAGCCTACTATACCGAACTATATAACTTAAAGGGAAAGTTTGCAGACCTTCTTCCCGAGACCCGGCTCCAGAAGATCAGGAATTATGTCTCTGGTCTGGGGGGACCCAAGTTATCCTTGGCTCATAGGGAGTCATTGGAGGCAGCAATCACGACCCAGGAGGTCAGGAGTTCTATTAAGGGTTTAGTAGTTGGTAAGTGTCCTGGACCGGACGGGTTCACCTCCCGCTTTCTGGAAGACATATCAGGTCCCTTCACCAATATGTGCAACTCCCTGGTAGAGGGCGCTTCCTTCCCGCCACAGGCTCTAACAGCGCATATTTGTGTTATCCCCAAGCCAGGGAAGGACCCCCTAGCATGTAGTAGTTATCGCCCGATATCGTTAATAAACATCGATGTCAAGATCTATGCCAAAATACTTGCTGAAAGACTGAAGCCCTATTTGCCTTCATTGATACACGAGGACCAGACAGGTTTTGTCCCTGGACGTGAAGCCAGAGATAACACCATCCGCTCTTTGGCCTTAATTGCCCGAGCGGTTGATGCCGAGAAGGCATTCGATCGGGTGGATTGGTCTTTTATGTCGGAGGCCCTTAGGGCGTTTGGTTTTGGTCCCAATCTATTATGCAGAATTACTGCTCTATATCACAATCCGAGAGCCCAGGTGAGGGTTAATGGATCTTTGTCTGCCCCATTTCAGATCCATAATGGCACATGGCAGGGCTGCACCCTCTCCCCTCTTCTGTACATATTGGTGATGGAGTTCCTGGCTAGAGCTCTTAGAGCTAACGATTCCATTAAGGGCCTCCAAGTAGGAGACATGGTATCCAAGATGGTATCCAAGATCGCCGTATATGCGGACGACCTTTTAATCTTCTGTTCAGACCCGAGGGTCAGTTTTCCTAACGTCTTGAAAGAGTTTGCTCTCTTTGGAGACCTTAGTAATTTTAAGGTCAACTTATATAAGTCTGTGATACCAAACATCAACCTTCCTGAATCCCTGGTACGCGACCTAAAGACCTCATTTCCATTTAGATGGTCCTCCAACCACCTCACTTACCTAGGTACGTCTATCCCCTCACGCTTGACAGATCTTTTTTCACTCAATTTTACTCCCCTGTTAGAGGAAGTTCGCAGGGATATGAAGGCTTGGAAGCAACTACCGTTGTCATGGTTTGGGAGAATCCACGCGATCAAAATAAATAACCTACCTCGGATTTTATATTTGTTTCGCACCATACCGATACCCTTACCTTGTGGTTTCTTTAGGGCCTTCAGATCTCTGTTCCTAAGATTTATTTGGGCGGGGTCCTCCCCTAGACTAGGCATGCACTTTCTAGCTCGTCATAAGCTAAAAGGGGGAATGGGGGTCCCTGATCTCTCCAAATACCACAAAGCTGCAATCTTCTCGTGCATCTTAGATTGGTTTCATAGCGGTTCTTTTAAGAGATGGGTTCAGTTTGAGCGGATGGAAATAGGACTCCCAACCCAAAATCTGCTTTGGCAAGCTAGAGCCCTTAGACCTTCGAAGCTCCCCTTCATAACGGCAGGCGTTTTGAAAGTCTGGGATAAACATGCGGTGGCTGTAGGGCTTACCACTTTTCCAGGGCCGCTGATTCCCATATTTAACAATCCAGGATTCCCCATGGGGGAGGGCACTCAGAGGGTGTTAGGACTTCAAAAAGAAGATAATCCACAAGTTAGACAGTTGGTAGCCAGCGGGGCTGTTAGACCTTTACACTCGCTTGTTGACCCGGCCTAAGGGGGGGCGTGGCTACAATATCACAGCAAAAAGAAGTTCCTACATTCACTAGGCCCCTTAGAAAACCCATCTAGAGATCTTACCGCCTTTGAATCTCTCTGCACCCAAAATACACCTACCACACATTTAGTGTCTCTGGTTTACGGGCTACTCCAGGAGGGGGGGGACCCCTCTCATCCCTGCCATACGTGGGGGCCTGGGAGAGAGAGTTAGGTAAAACCTTTTCTTCTGACCAGTGGGAGAAGGCGCTCACATTGTCTCACAAATCATCTGTCAGTTGTAGCTTGCAGGAAAATAACTTTAAGATTCTTTCTAGATGGCACAGAACCCCCGTTATGTTGCATTCCTTCTATCCCACATGCCCAGACATCTGTTGGCGTTGTGAGAAAGAGAAAGGCACTATCGTACACGTTTGGTGGCAGTGTGACCGCATATCCTCATTTTGGAAGAGAATCAATGAGCTGTATGGGCTAGTCAGCGGTAATGCCACAAGGTGGACACCGGAGGGCGCATTATTGTCCATGTTCCCTGGCTCCATCTCCTCCTTGAAGGGGGGTCTCTTGAGATTTTTTGTACAGGCTGCTCGCCTGTTTATCCCTCGACATTGGAAATCTACGGAGACACCGGGCTTCGAGGAGCGGCTTAACACATTTGAAAAGATACATAGAATGGAGGAACTTATTGCTGAGGATGGGGGTCAGGAAGCAAAATATCTTAAGATTTGGTCCCCTTGGTTGCTTTTTAAAGGTTCCCAGTCTTATCTTATGTGGTTGAACAACATCTCTAGTAATGCTTAATACTAACTATTCTGATGGGTTTTGGCACTTCCCTTTTCTTCCCCTTTATTTCTGTCTGTCTGTGTATATGTTTACAGATGTTTTTGCTCTCTTCTAGAGTAGGTATAAATCTATTTGCGAACTGTATCACTTTATTGCTGGACCACCTACATTCGCTACGTACACGACCACTTTCAATATCTTTGTACTCTAAATGTCAGATTTGGTATATTGCTTTGTATTGTGGTTTTATACCTTTTGCATTAACAATCTACTCTTGTCCTTAATAAAAGAGATTGAACAACTAGAGTGGGCGCAGAGGAGGGGAGCCATGATAAGGGAATGGGTATATTGCAGTACTATGACAGTTTATCAAACTTCAGGTTATTCAGTTTGGCAAACATGGCTTAGTAGCTATCCTAATATATATTAATAAATAAACCAATAACGGACACAAAATCTCATTATATCTTGTGGGCAGCACAGTGGCTCAGAGGTTAGCACTGGGGTCCTAGATTCGAATCCAGCCAAGGTAAACATCTGCACGGAGTTTGTATGTTCTCACCATGTTTGCGTGGGTTTCCCCAGGTACCCTGGTTTCCTCCCACACTCCAAAGACATACCGATAGGGAACTTAGATTGTGAGCCCCATTGGGGACAGCTTGATGCTAATGTCTGTAAAGCGCTGCAGAATATAGCAGCGCTATATAAGTGCATAAAATAAATAAACTCTTTTATTTACATATGCCTAAATAGGCAGAAAAACCTATCTTGGCCCAAGTCAAACTAATAAATCACTTTTATTCGATATGCATTAAAAAGCTAAACGATATGCGTAGAACGTAAATTTTTATTGGTTATACAGACCATTGAAACAAACAGTTACTAAGGAATTAAAAACACGGTCACCACACCACTGATACTGGTACTGACTAGTGGTAGTGAAGGAGACAAGGGAGGGGAGGGGAGAAGGGAAGGTAGTGAACCATACACAGTCCCTAACCCCAAGTCCAATTATTTGCCCTACCACGTCAGTGAGTGTTAGCTCTATCTTGAACTAGTAACCTTGCTAATAAGCCTACTGCAAGTGTTATGGTGTAGAGACCACCAGGCGACTAGATACCCTAGCTGTCTACATTACGTATCATATACGTCCTCTTACCCCTCCACTTAAACATTTTTGCAAGTGACTGTTACCACATGGCTGGGTTCCTTTTGAATGCACCCCAAGCAGTTTTCAACAGCACAGAGGCAGCACAGGTGTTCTCTACTGGTTGTCTTCCTATTAACATCACCGATATATCGTTAGCATTTAAAGATATACAGAAAACATATAAGCAATATGTGAGAGCCCAATGGGAGGTAGCTAGTTTAGAAACCTATCAACAGCAGGGCCTGGTATTTAGGGGCATGAGAATCAACATTGTGCCTCATTCCCATCAAGATGATGCTATGTTTATTAAGGGCTGGCAACAACTGTTAACAGAGAACTCCCTGCGCATGCAACAATATCTGCTAGATTTTGAGAAAGTGTCACTAACAAATACTGCCAGGCAACTAGAGCAAGAAATCTCACAGATACAACACCTTAGATCCCATTCTGATTTTGTCACACAGGAGTCTAGGCTACAAAAGCATATAGAGTCCTTTCAGGTTGAGATAAAGGAGAGGAAGCATAATAAATATATTAGGGACAAAAGAGACTTTGACACCGGCCAGATATATCCTATTAGGCCGAACACTGCTAATCAATCGAGAAGATATAATACAAATAGACAAGGGGCATCCCAGTCAGATCTCTCAGAGTCTGACTGGTCAGGATCGGAAGGTCGACCAGTAAGATATACTGCCGAATCTAGGCGTAAATATCGAGGTCGTGGACAATCGTACCAGAGGAGGGCATCCACTCCCCAGGTAGGTACAGGTATTCCATCAGGCCAAATATGGCAAGAAGCGCAAGGAGCTGCTGCGACTCCAAATGCGGTTATGGTAACAGCTATCCCAGGTACAGGAGCCAGCTCTCAACAACAGGGCCAATTGTTGCCTCATGTATCATCTGGGGTTTATTGTCCTCCATCTATGCCCCAGCCATCTATAGCAGCGCCAATGAATTTACCATCTTTTTTAGGCCAGGGCCCGGCTCTGAGGGACAGGGAGAAGTGGGCATACAATGCCAGAACATAGATGACCCGCGTAGGGTGATAAATCTGTCAAGCTTCCCCCTGAGACCTGAGCATTTGAGGGTACTGAATAAGGGATTGTCCTTTACCCCTACACCCTCCTTTCATTGCTTCAACTGGGTTAAGGATATAAACCTTTTTGCGAGAAAGCTTGCCCTCCATAAACAGTTTAATCAACAGTCTAGGGAGTGCCAGCGGTTTCAGGCCAATGAAAGACAGGCCCTGGCTATCTTAGAATCACTGGATACTTTTGATGATGGTGCCCAGGACCTAGTTGAAGCACCATTCTCAACATTAAAACCACAATCTAAGTACACCCCCCCCGTTTAGTCAATATGGTAACATCGATACGTTTGTGCAGCTAGTAACAAGGGACCTAAAGACCCTTAATATGAAAATACCCACCACATATGTTAATCTTGGGGTGGAGGAACAACGAGCCCTTGAAGAACTGAGCCACAATGAAGATCTAATAATCAAACCCTCAGATAAGGGGGGAAATATTGTCCTCATGGACAAACAGTACTACCAAAAGATGGTGGAAGATCTTGTTGTGCAAAATGACACCTATCAGAAGTTGGATTGTAATCCCATAGAAAGATTCCTGGGAGAATTGAAGGCCATTCTTAACACAGCAAGGGCGGACAAACTGATTTCGAAAGAGGAATATCAATATCTTTTCAAAAAACATCCAACGGTTGCTACCATTTATGCGACCCCTAAGGTGCACAAACATAGGCGACCAGTCCCGGGCAGACCAATAGTGTCCGGTAACAATAGTCTTACAGAGAATGTTAGCCAATATGTTGATGGCTTTATTGCACCTTTTGTACTTAGTTTGCCCTCATACATTAGGGACACTAAGAATGTGGTCACCAGGATCCAGGACATTCAGGTCACCCCAGAAACGAAATTGGCCAGCCTCGATGTTGAGGCGTTATATTCCAACATTAGGCATGACCTGGGAATTGAGGCAGTCTCCACTTATCTCTCAACTAAAAGTATACAGTTTTATGCACACAATGAGTTTCTTTTAACTCTCTTACGATTCCTACTCACACACAATTACTTCCTGTTTAACGGTCACTATTATTTACAATCTGTTGGGACCGCGATGGGAAGTAAATGTGCACCAAATTATGCCAATTTATTTTTAGGGTGGTGGGAGGACACTATAGTTTTCACATCTGATCTTTCTGACTTCACTCAACACATATTATTTTGGGGTAGGTACATCGATGATGTACTGGTACTCTGGGAAGGCACTATAGAGAAATTTCACCTTTTTGTTGCAGCACTCAATTCTAATGCCATAGGTATGGCGTTCATGTCAGAAATACACGAAAGCACTATTAATTTTTTGGATCTTAAGTTGGTCCTGGATCCTGATGGCCACATCCGGTCGGAGGTGCACCGCAAGCCGACAGCGACAAATAGCCTATTAGAATGGAGTAGCTTTCACCCTAGGCCCCTCAGGAAGGGTATTCCTGTTGGTCAGTACATCAGGGCCCGCAGAAACTGTTCGGATGAAGCAGCCTTTCAAAAAGAAAGTAAGACTCTGTATGACCACTTTCGGGCCAGGGGTTACCCTAAAAAGGTACTACATCAAGCTTATGCTAGGGCAAATAATGCCAATAGGACTGAACTTCTGACTACCCCACCTAAGGACACCAGTAAACATACAGTCCGGTGTATTGGCACCTACGATGCCCAAAACAGTAGGGTATTTGGCATCCTTAGGAAACATTGGCATGTCCTGTGGGCAGATAATGACCTGAGGGCAGTGATTACAGAGAACCCCAGTGTCACCTATCGCCGTGGCAGAAACCTAAAAGATGCACTAGTCCATAGCTTCTTTCGTCCGGTACCATCTCAAACTACCTGGTTGAAATCAAATCTAGTAGGTACTTACCCGTGCGGAGACTGCATATTCTGTCCTCTTGTGAAGAGGTGTCGGTCTTTTGTAAATCCTGTGGATAAAAGAGAATATCAGATCAGGCAATACATAAATTGTAAGACTACAGGGATTGTATATGCCATTCAATGTCCTTGCTATAAAATCTATGTTGGCAAGACCTCTCAGCAGTTCAGGAGAAGGATCTGTCAACATATTAGCAGTATTAACACCTCGGCGGACACTTCTATCTCCAGGCATGTGAGAACCCATCATGATGGCAACTATAGGACACTTAAATTTTGGGGGATCTGCAAAAAAACTCTGGGTGCAAGAAAAGGGGACCGTCTTAGTCCAAAGGGACTAAATGAAGGCTTTGCATTTACTGCCTTCTTATAAGTAGGAGGGGATAAGGGAATATCAAATTCAGATATATTATGTATTTATCCACCCCTGTTGATTGGGGGGAATGTAACGTTGTACAGTTGTTTTACTATAGACATTGAGACAGATTAGTTCTGGCCTCAGTATCGGTAACTAATACTTTATGTTAAAATTACTTATAATTTAGAATAATATCCTAATATTAGTGACTGGTTAACTACTGTTAGGGCAGGTGGCACAGTACCGCCATGCCGTTTTCGGTACCCTGTAATATATCGGTGAGTTATTATTTGGCTATTAGGAGCCTGTAATATATCGGTGAGTTATTATCTGGTTATAAGGAGCCTGTAGCATGTCTACATGTGCTTATGCTGTAATTACATTATTTGACAGCTGAACCTAAAATCACTACTGTATATTAAATCATTGACAGCTGAACCTAAAATCACTACTGTATATCTAATAATTAGTCACTAACCATCTAATTATATATATATTTTTATTTAATATCTTATTTTTCACTACTATTACTTTTTACAACTATTTACCCTTCATAACCACTATGTTTACATGACAACTAAGGTCAGGCAGTATAAGTAGGTTCTAGGCAGCTAATCGATAGGCTTCCTTTCATACAGTAAGTTATTAACTCACTTCTTTCTGTATCCCTCCTTTTCAAACTGGAGGGTTCGGAGTTGGCACGCAGGCCTGTGCTGCGCAGCTCATGCGCTGGAAGCGTTAGCCCTTCTGTGGATGCCGGGACGTTTGCGCATGCGCGGCTGGCACAGTGGGCCTATGATGACGTACTCTTCCTTTTCAAACTGGAGGGTTCGGAGTTGGCGCGCAGCCCTGTGCTGCGCAGCTCATGCGCAGTAAGAGTTAGCCCTCTTGTGGACGTTTGCGCATGCGCGGCCGGCACAGTGCGCTTATGATGACGTATCCAAGCGGCGACGGCAGTAGCCCCATGACGGGTAATGTTTACCTCTATCTATGATGGGTATTGGTTGTAGTCACTACCGGCCCTCCGATTGATAGGTCGGTAGCACCTGCCAATCAGTTACCTAACTATTTCAGTCTCCGGTTCTGGAGGTCATATCATTGCTGCCCATTACCCCTGAGGAAGCCAGTGTTACTGGCGAAACATGTCGGGGGGCAGTGTTAGGTTTTAATTAGCGTTCACTCCACCACTGTTATCAGAATCGCATAGTAGTCCGGATGGACTATAGGCTCAATACGTCACTAGTTGGTATCTATAGGAGACATAGGTGTTTAATCCACGTCGGTGCTATCAGTCTGTAGACAGCTAGGGTATCTAGTCGCCTGGTGGTCTCTACACCATAACACTTGCAGTAGGCTTATTAGCAAGGTTACTAGTTCAAGATAGAGCTAACACTCACTGACGTGGTAGGGCAAATAATTGGACTTGGGGTTAGGGACTGTGTATGGTTCACTACCTTCCCTTCTCCCCTCCCCTCCCTTGTCTCCTTCACTACCACTAGTCAGTACCAGTATCAGTGGTGTGGTGACCGTGTTTTTAATTCCTTAGTAACTGTTTGTTTCAATGGTCTGTATAACCAATAAAAATTTACGTTCTACGCATATCGTTTAGCTTTTTAATGCATATCGAATAAAAGTGATTTATTAGTTTGACTTGGGCCAAGATAGGTTTTTCTGCCTATTTAGGCATATGTAAATAAAAGAGAATTGTTAACCTTGCCCGAGTCTGGTCCTTTAGTTATAAAATAAATAAATAAATAAATAATGAGGGACCTCACCTCTATAAGTAATAAGCCTGCATAATACTCTGTCAAACAGGGTATTATGTTAGGCTTATCAAATATATGAATACACAAAATAGAGATCATTCCAATCATTTTTTCACACCTACAATTATAAGTGAGACAAAGGGCATCCCTTAGGTCTAGAGGAAACAATGTTTCAATATCATCCTAGAGGGGATTCTTTACTGTAAGAGCAGAAAGATAATGGAACTCTGTCACACAATGTTGTGATGGTTGATTTATAGAACAAGTTCAAAAAGAGCCTGGATGCCTAAAGTTGCAAAAAAAAAAAGTGACTGAACCTTTTGCAGTTATAGGCAGTTCTGCACTGGTCTGATAAGACAAACACAATCCAAGTAAACTAATAACACAAGGACAGTTTTTCTGTTCATGTCTTTTATTTGCTTGTTGAGTAAACAAAATTAGCTCAAAATTGAGTAGGAATTTTGGAACATTCCTTCATTCACGTTTTCGGTTCAGTCCTCTTCAGGCCATAACATAGCATCTCGATAGGCTTAAAGAGTCAATGTACTTTCACAAAATTACAGTTAATAGAGAATGGTGTAATTAGCAAATTTCAAAATAACTTCATTTAAATTTATGCCTACACCTAAAAAAACTGAAAAATCATAACCACTAGAGGTCTTATTTCCAACAAACTTGCAGTCCACTGCCTGTTGTCAGGCAAGATCCATCCCTGGTAAAAGACTCAGAAGACTGTTCACAGGAAATGAGGGCGGTTCAGAGCTAGCTGAGATCCTCAGCCTGATAGAAGTACTGCTTCCACACTGCTTCTGAGCATCACAGGGGTCGTCTGTGTGTCTGTAAGTGTGATTTATCCCTCCTTATAAGCTTTCAGAGGTTTTTAGAAAAACACAAACATAGAAGGAAGTAAGGGAAGTGAGGTCACTGCATACAGTACTGGCACATTCAAGAGAAGGGAAACACCTACTGCTTGTGAGAGAAATGCATTAAGCTGCGCTGCTGAAACAAGGAATAATATTGCTGAAAGAGACTTTGGGGGAGTCCAAACATAACTGGTCAGGACTGTGACTTGCCAAATTTAAAACACAAATCTTTTTTAACCATATATAAATACCCCAAATGAAGTATAAGTAATAATTGAAGATTTAACTATTAGCAAAAATTTACTGCAGAACCATGATTGACCTATTAAGCTATATTTAATAGGTTGGGTTTTAAATCCTTGTTTCGTCTCCTTTACTAATCCAAAAAAAATCTTCAGAACTAAGTGCATTACCATCTTTTTTGTGGCTTTAGTTCAAATGGGTATCTTACCAGCAATGGACTGGATATCTTCTTTAATGCTTCAAGATTCATGGGTGAAGAGAAAATACTTAACTTACCCATCAGAGGAGAAAATGTAAAGGATGGGGAGGGAAGACAGTCATATAAGGTACGTCTTAGAATCACGTCTTGCTGATTAGAATAAATATTACACTTGATCTTGAGAAACTGTTCTGGTCATAACCAAGGTAAACATTTTTCGAGTTCTGGCGAATGGCGATTTGGTGCTCTTTGTTCAATAAAGAGGACCACGACGGTCTCTCCACAAGAAAATGAATAAGGTATGTATTTTTTTTACCCCTGATTAACCCCTGATAGGCCTCAATGTGACTGTAAAATGCCACAATCAGAGTTAAACACGACATCTGGGGGCCAATGATGGGGTGGCAGCGCGATCTCCTTTTCCCATCATTATGCTTGCTACATACAATGAAATGCAATTTGTGACGGATCAAATTTCTTTGTGAACTTCGGTGAAACAGCCAGATCAAATTTTTGATAACTTCGCTTATCTCTAGTTAGAGGTAAAAATAAGTGAATCAATTTCTATTATGGAGATCACTTAGTATATGTGATGACTATTGTAGGCTAGGCAATGCATATCAAGCATGTCTAATATCACTTAGCATCATAAAGAATTAGCCTTCTTATCTTTTTTGTCAGAAAAGCTAGTTAGAATATTTTTTACAAAAACCCAAAGCTATGCAAATAACTTTCCTGGCAAAAATTATAAAGTAATTCTTTCTGATGCCAGCTGTTAGACATACTAATGTGCATATATTTTCCCCAGAAAACAAGAAGAGCATTAGTAAGTGGTATTCATAATACAAATACTACCCTGTCAGAGGTCCCCAAAGCCTCTCAACAAGAAAAGTGATTCGATCTGCTTTGATAAAGGAATTTTGTTCTGAAAAAGCTAGTTGCAGATGAGAGGCTGGCTTAGCTTTTTATAGGTAAGTCTGTTTAAAAAGCTCAGCAATGACTCGAAGGCTATGCTGTAGTTGTAAAAGAATAATTTTAGAATCCAATTTTTTTAAATTCGGAATGAATTTCATATTGATAGAATTGATTTGCTGATCTCTAGTATGTACATTTATACATATATCCTTAGTCTTCATACATCGATTTTCCCCTATTTTTTATCCACTAAGTGTTTGGTGGTAGATTCAAACTATTCAATCAGTGCTTTTTCATAATAAGATTTTTATCTGTTGCTGTGCTTGCATCTCCCCATAATGCTTCTCTGGAAAAGAGACATGCAAACTAGTCTCCTTTCCAAAAGGAAAGGAAAACTGTCTCATACCAGGAATCCAGCTCTTTCTGGATAATTACCCTAGTTGCCTGAGAAGCCTTGGTTGGGGTACTAGTTCTTACTTATGGAGGGCGCCAAGTATGCATGAGGAGTATTGTAAGTCGGTCAATGTTCTTCTGGGTTTCTGGGAAAAATATATAAAAATGAGCACATCTTACATCTGCTGGCATCAAAAAGGCTTAGGAAAGCTAATTAGAAAATCTCTCTCAGAAACCCAGAGGGGCATTGCCTATATTGTAGATAAACTGTCACTGCCAGATCTCTGAGAAGCTCTGACAGACGTTCTGAGGGTTTTGTGGCAGCCTGCGAGACCTGCGCTCGTGCCAAAGTCCCTCATTCATGGCCATCGGGTCCTCTCCTCCCGATACCCATTCCTTCCCGTCCTTGGACACATCTGTCCATGGACTTCATTACGGACCTGCCTCGTTCCTCGGGGAAGACTGAAATTCTGGTGGTGGTGGACCGTTTTTAGCAAAATGGCGCATTTCATTCCTTTTCCTGGGTTGCCCAATGCTAAAACGCTGGCACAAACATTTATTGATCACATTATCAAATTGCATGGCATTCCTTCAGACATAGTCTCTGATAGGGGCACGCAGTTTGTTTCCAGATTCTGGAAGGCTTTCTGTTCTCGCTTGGGGGTTCGGTTGTCATTCTCTTCTGCTTTCCACCCGCAGTCGAATGGCCAGACAGAGTGCGTCAATCAGAATCTGGAGACATATCTGCGCTGTTTTGTGGCGGAGAATCAGGAGGATTGGTGTTCCTTTTTGTCCCTTGCTGAGTTTGCTTTAAATAACCGTCGTCAGGAGTCCTCTGATAAGTCACCATTTTTTGGTGCATATGGGTTCCATCCGCAGTTTGGGACATTCTCTGGAAAGGGGTCTTCTGGTTTACCTGATGAGGAGAGATTCTCCTCCTCTTTGTCATCTATTTGGCAAAAGATTCAGGATAATCTAAAGAGCATGAGTGAGAGATATAAGCGTGTGGCGGAAAAGAGATGTGTGCCTGGTCCGGACCTGAATGTTGCTGATTTGGTGTGGTTGTCTACTAAGAATATCAAGTTGAAGGTTCCCTCCTGGAAGTTGGGTCCTAAGTTTATTGGGCCTTACAAAATCTTGTCCGTCATCAATCCCGTTGCCTTCCGTCTTGATCTTCCTCAGACTTGGAAGATCCATAATGTTTTTCACAAGTCCCTATTAAAACCTTATGTCCAACCCACTGTACCCTCCTTTTTGCCTCCTCCTCCAATTGTGGTTGATGGTAATCTTGAATTTCAGGTCTCTAGAATTGTGGATTCTCGTATTATCCGCGGTTCTCTCCAGTACCTTGTTCATTGGGAGGGTTATGGTCCTGAGGAGAGGATGTGGGTCCCAGTGGCGGACATTAAGGCCACTCGTCTTATCAGGGCGTTCCATAGGTCCCATCCTGAGAAGGTGGGCTCTGAGTGTCTGGAGTCCACTCGTAGAGGGAGGGGTACTGTCACCGCCAGATCTCTGAGAAGCTCTGACAGACGTTCTTCAGTACCTCCTGCATGATGTTCTTTTGTTTTGGTTTCACTTTGACATCTCTTCTACCTCTCCCAGCTGTCATCTATTAGCAGTGATTGCCTCCCTTTATATCCCCTCCCATACTGCCTCACCTTGCGGTTTATACTACTTCCTGGATTGTGCTCACTGCTAGAAGTTGCAACTGCTGGTTCCTCAGATAAGTCTATTCCTTTATTTGTGTTTTCCTGTTGGCTTGATTCTAGGTGACCCTGACTCCCTCCGTATTAAGTGCAGGGAGCCGGTGGTCATGTCCCCTCACTATTATAGGGTTTTCAGGTGTCACTCAGTCTAGGTACGTGGACATGCAATTTTCTATCATAGAGATCTTTGCATGGGCTGAGCAGTCAGGGAGAGCTCTAGGGCTTTTATAGGGCTCACCCATATGTTCCTTAGTTTGGATCAAGTCAGTCGGATCTTTATTTCTTACTTCCTGTTTTCTGCAACACCATCCGTGACATAAACCCAGCCAGGGTAGCATATTAGTCTCTCTCTTGTTAGAATTGTAGAATTGTAACTACAGCGAGGTGTCACCATGTGTTGCTGCTCCCCAGATGTGATGGTAAGGCGTGGTGCACCCAATAGGAAATAAGTTCAAAGAGTTAGGATTTGCAGTAAAGCAGTGTGCTTCTTTACTGGAGGAACTCAAGAGCAAATAATACAGTTAAGGCAATGGGCTGGCTTCTCCAGTCTCCTCCCTAGCAGACTGGCAGAGTTTCTCCTACTAAACACTGGTCCCTATCTGCAGAAAGCTAGGGGCTCTAACTGCTCTCTGTGAGGAATATGGATTAATATTTACTGTCAGCCATGTCCACACACCTACCATTTGCTAAAAGGTGGCAGAGCAAGCTCCACAGGGGGGCCCTGCTTCAAAGCCGCAGCCAGATAGCAGAAAACTCCTAGCAAGGCCACATTTGGTTACATTTCACACCTCCAGTCAGACAGCATGGATCCTGCAGGAAAACCCCCAGCAGGAGGTACCAGCCCTTGCCAGGATCAATGATACCTCCCAGACATGTTGGCACCTACATTTCATAGGGAATTATGAATCGTCCATCCATCCCCGACATAATTCAGTGATATTTTTGCAATCCTGGGCCAAACGTCAGCGTAGTCCTGGCATAAGGCTAGGATGCCCGGGAGGGGAGATATACAGTACAGACCAAAAGTTTGGACACACCTTCTCATTCAAAGAGTTTTCTTTATTTTCATGACTATGAAAGCATCAAAACTATGAATTAACACATGTGAAATTATATACATAACAAACAAGTGTGAAACAACTGAAAATATGTCATATTCTAGGTTCTTCAAAGTAGCCACCTTTTGCTTTGATTACTGCTTTGCACACTCTTGGCATTCTCTTGATGAGCTTCAAGAAGTAGTCCCCTGAAATGGTCTTCCAACAGTCTTGAAGGAGTTCCCAGAGATGCTTAGCACTTGTTGGCCCTTTTGCCTTCACTCTGCGGTCCAGCTCACCCCAAACCATCTTGATTGGGTTCAGGTCCGGTGACTGTGCAGGCCAGGTCATCTGGCGCAGCACCCCATCACTCTCCTTCATGGTCAAATAGCCCTTACTTTCAAAGTTTTCCCAATTTTTCGGCCGACTGACTGACCTTCATTTCTTAAAGTAATGATGACCACTCGTTTTTCTTTACTTAGCTGCTTTTTTCTTGCCATAATACCAATTCTAACAGTCTATTCAGTAGGACTATCAGCTGTGTATCCACCTGACTTCTCCTCAACGCAACTGATGGTCCCAACCCCATTTATATGGCAAGAAATCCTACTTATTAAACTTGACAGGGCACACCTGTGAAGTGAAAACGATTTCAGGGGACTACCTCTTGAAGCTCATTAAGAGAATGCCAAGAGTGTGCAAAGCAGTAATCAAAGCAAAAGGTGGCTACTTTGAAAACCCTAGAATATGACATATTTTCAGTTTGATGCCTTCAATGTGAATCTACAATTTTCATAGTCATGAAAATAAAGAAAACTCTTTGAATGAGAAGGTGTGTCCAAACTTTTGGTCTGTACTGTACATATCTCCCCACAGAAACCAAATAACGGTACCATGCTTGGACTCTAGTTGTGTCACGGCGGACAGGATCTCAGATACACAGACAACCAAATACACAAGTTTCTAGGCTAGATGCTGGGGAAAGGTCACCTCCTAGCACATCCCTAGTGGCGTCGCTAGGGGGGGGCGAGGGGGGGCAATCGCCCCCCTATGTTGTCCTTTGCCCCCCGTTTTCCCCCCCCCCCTCTGATTTCCCCAGGTGAATACTAATGAGCGCTTCCATTATGGAAGCGCTCATTAGAACCGAGAGACCAGGAAGTGGTGAACGCTCTGTACTCACCACTTCCTGGTCCTCGGCTGTCGGCTGTGCAGGGCTGCGCACAGCGTGAGGGCGCTCTGTGACCTCACGCTGTGCGCGCCAGTTCAGAGCACAGTCGACTGAGGAGAGGCAGGCGGCGTCCAGGAGCAGGAGAGGTAAGTGTTTTTTTATTTTATAAAATATGTGGCTGCTGGGGGCATAAGGGGGGCTAATGATGAAAGGTATATGGGGGGCCGGGGCTAATGATGAGAGGCATTTGGGGGGCTAATGATGAGAGGCATTTGGGGGCTAATGATGAGAGGCATTTGGAGGGCTAATGATGAGAGGCATTTGGGGGGCTAATGATGAGAGGCATTTGGGGGACTAATGATGAGAGGCATAATGGGGGCTAATGATGAGAGGCATTTGGGGGGCTAATGATGAGAGGCATATGGGGGCTAATGATGAGAGGCATTTGGGGGGCTAATGATGAGAGGCATTTGGAGGGCTAATGATGAGAGGCATTTGGAGGGCTAATGATGAGAGGCATTTGGGGGGCTAATGATGAGAGGCATAAGGGGGCTAATGATGAGAGGCATTTGGGGGGCTAATGATGAGAGGCATTTGGGGGGCTAATGATGAGAGGCATTTGGGGGACTAATGATGAGAGGCATAAGGGGGCTAATGATGAGAGGCATTTGGGGGGCTATTGATGAGAGGCATAATGGGGGCTAATGATGAGAGGCATTTGGGGGGCTAATGATGAGAGACATATGGGGGCTAATCATGAGAGGCATAATGGGGGCTAATGATGAGAGGCATTTGGGGGGCTAATGATGAGAGGCATTTGGGGGGCTAATGATGAGAGGCATTTGGGGGGCTAATGATGAGAGGCATTTGGGGGGCTAATGATGAGAGGCATTTGGGGGGCTAATGATGAGAGGCATTTGGGGGGCTAATGATGAGAGGCATTTGGGGGGCTAATGATGAGAGGCATTTGGGGGGCTAATGATGAGAGGCATTTGGGGGGCTAATTATGAGAGGCATTTGGGGGGCTAATGATGAGAGGCATTTGGGGGGCTAATGATGAGAGGCATTTGGGGGGCTAATGATGAGAGGCATTTGGGGGGCTAATGATGAGAGGCATTTGGGGGGCTAATGATGAGAGGCATTTGGGGGGCTAATGATGAGAGGCATTTGGGGGGCTAATGATGAGAGGCATTTGGGCGGCTAATGATGAGAGGCATTTGGGGGGTTAATGATGAGAGGCATATGGGGCTAATGATGAGAGGCATTTGGGGGGCTAATGATGAGAGGCATTTGGGGGGCTAATGATGAGAGGCATATGGGGCTAATGATGAGAGGCAGCATATGGGGGCTAATGATGAGAGGCAGCATATGGGGCTAATGAGGCATAAGGGCTGATATGGGGGCTAATGAGAGGCATGGGGGCTGATATGGGAGTGATGAGAGGCATAATGGGGGCTAATAAGAGGCATAATAACAGTGTCATCCACAGATGCCCCCATAACAGTGTGTCTTCCACAGATCCACCATAACAGTGCGCCTGCGCACTGATGAGAGACAGAAAGAATGGGAAAGAATCCGCAGAAGCAAGCAGAGGACGGCACAGCAGACGACTGAATGGCTTCTTTTGTAAGTAAATAGTTTTAGTATAAATGTATCCCTGCAGACCGCAATTCTCCGTATTTTGTAATCTTATTTATATATACTTAATTTGTTTTTGCCCCACCATTTTTGACTGTGGTATCTTTGTGCCCCCCCTATATATTGTTCCTAGAGTCGCCACTGCACATCCCTGACTTCTCTCCCTATGCTGCTAATCCCACATTCAGACCTTGATGGTAGCAATGATGTGTCCTCGTGCCTGGACTGCAAACACCCTAGAATCCCTGAGATGGTGAAAGAGGAGAAGGGGCAGAAGACACACAAATAGCCTTGACCGCAAACAACACAAACAGAAACCAAACTTATCTGAGCTGGAACACACAATCCTTCCTTCATTGAATCCAAGGCCAGACTGAATTCTATAACCCGCACGGCCCTCTGGGATTGAAGGCAATTTAAGCCAATGACCCCACCCAGAGCACCTGAAGGAAGGCGGACCCAGCATGATTCCAAAACAAACAAAAGGTTAGACACGTGCTGCCAATCTGACAGACCTCCGCACACCGTCCGAGCAGGGCATGACAGTACCCCCCCTTCTACGGGTGACCTCCGGGCACCCTGGACAAACCTTATACGGGTGGGCTCTGTGAAAAGCCCTAACCAGTCGGCTGGCGTTGACCTTCAGTGCCGGAACCCACATCCTCTCCTCGGGGCCGTATCCCCTCCAGTGTACCAGGTACTGAAGGGAACCCCGAATAACGCTAGAGTCAAGAATCCTGGAGATCTCGAACTCTAAATTCCCATCGACCAGAACAGGAGGAGGGGGCAATGGCGATGGTTCCACTGGTCTCACATATTTTTTCAATAAAGATCTATGGAACACATCATGGATCCTCCAAGTCTGCAGAAGATCCAGTCGAAACGCTACTGGATTAATCAGCGCAGATATTTTGTACGGGCCGATAAATCTTGGACCCAGTTTCCAAGATGGCACTCTCAATTTTATATTTTTAGTGGACAACCACACCAGATCACCCACACACAGGTCCGGACCAGTCACACGTCTCCTGTCAGCCATTTGCTTATATCTCTCACCCATCGTCTCCAAATTCACTTGTATCCTCCGCCAGATAGAGGATAAGGTAGAAGAAAACCTTTCCTCCTCTGGCATCCCAGAGGAACTAGTCCCAGAAAAGGTACCAAACTGAGGATGAAAACCATATGCGCCAAAAAATGGCGACTTACCCGTGGATTCCTGTCTACGGTTATTCAAAGCAAACTAAGGGCAGGAATGAGGACCAGTCCTCCTGATTCTCCGCCACAAAGCACCTCAAGTAGGTCTCCAGGTTCTGATTAGTACGCTCCGTCTGTCCATTCGACTGCGGATGGAAAGCCGAAGAGAACGAAAGTTGAATGCCAAGCCGAGAGCAGAATGCCCTCCAGAACCTGGAGACAAACTGCATGCCCCTATCAGAAACCACATCCGAAGGAATACCATGCAATCTCACGATATTGTCAACAAAAATTTGCGCAAGAGTCTTGGCATTAGGCAGACTAGTTAACGATATAAAATGAGTCATCTTGCTAAAACGATCAACTACCACCAAAATTACTGTTTTCCCCGAGGAACTCGGCAGATCCGTAATAAAGTCCATGGACAAGTGCGTCCAAGGACGAGACAGAATAGATAAAGGAAGGAGTGAACCAGCCGGTCGATCGTGCCCAGGTCTCACAAGCTGCCATGCAATCCTCAATGCTCCTACGTAACCCGGGCCACCAGAACCTCCGGGACACAAGGTCACAGGTGGACTTACCACCAGGATGTCCGGCAAGGACAGTATCGTGATGTTCTTTGAAAACCTTGTATCGCAGTTCTTCGGGAACAAACAACCTCCCTGGGGGACAGGAACCAGGAGCCCCCTCCTGGGCTCCCAACACCTCCATCTCCAATTCGGGATACAGGGCGGAAACCACAACCCCGTCAGCCAAAATCGGAGCAGGATCCTCTGAATCACCTCCCCCAGGAAAACTGCGAGACAACGCATCTGCCTTGATGTTTTTGACCCCCGGACGAAAAGTAACAACAAAATTGAACCTGGTAAAAAACAGTGACCATCTGGCCTGTCTAGGGTTTAGACGCTTGGCAAATTGCAGGTAAGCCAAATTCTTATGATCCGTATAAACAGTAACGGGGTGAGAAGCCCCCTCCAACCAGTGACGCCATTCCTCAAAGGCCAACTTTATAGCCAGCAACTCTCCATCTCCCACATCATAGTTCCTCTTGGCGACCGAGAGCTTCTTGGAAAGCACACGGGACCCATTTGCCAGGAGAAGAACCCTGCGACAGCACCGCTCCCACCCCCACTTCTGATGCATCCACCTCCACCACGAATGGTTGAGACACATCAGACTGCACCAAAATGGGAGCAGACGCAAAACACTCCTTAATAGCCGAAAAGGCCTGCAATGCCTCCTACGACCAAACAGAGACGTCAGTGCCCTTTTTTGTCATATCAGTCAGAGATTTAACAATGGTGGGATAGTTTAGAATAAATTTTCTATAATAGTTAGTAAACCCCAAAAACCGCATCAAAGCTTTCTGATTCTCTGGTCGGTCCCATTCCAGAACCGCCCGGACCTTTTCAGGGTCCATACGAAAACCAGAGTTGGAAAGCAGATATCCTAAAAACGGAAGCTCCTGCACAGAAAACACAAATTTTTCCAATTTGGCATATAACTTATTCTCCTGAAGGATCGTCAAAACCTGTCTCACATGATCCTGATGGGTCTTCAGATCAGGAGAGTAAATTAAAATGTCATCTAAGTAAACTACCACGAACCTCCCCACCAAGTGATGAAAAATGTAATTGACGAATCGCTGAAATACCGCTGGCGCGTTCGTCAACCCAAAAGGCATAACCAGATTCTCAAAATGACCCTCGCGCGTATTGAAGGCGGTCTTCCACTCATCCCCTTCCTTGATTCTGATCAGATTGTAGGCCCCTCTCAAATCCAACTTGGAGAACACCCTGGCACCAACAATCAGATCAAAAAGGTCGGAGATCAAAGGAAGGGGATACGGATCAATTCCTGAAAATCCAAACACGGTCTCAGTGATCCATCCTTTTTCTTGACAAAGAAAAAACCTACTGCCACCGGAGACTTAGATGGCCTAATATGACCTTTTGCCAAACTCTAGGCGATATACTTTCGCATGACCTCTCTTTCAGGTTGGGAAAGATTGTAAAGGCGAGACTTTGGCAACTTAGCTCCTGGGATGAGATTATCTGGACAATCATAGTCACGATGAGGGGGCAATTCCTGGTTCCCACCCTCCGAAAAGACATCCGCAAAGTAGAGATATTGAGGTAGAACCGCAGTGGACACCCCAGAGATAGATGTGCCAAGACAATTCTCCGAACAAAATTCTCCCCAACCAATAATTTGTCTTGCTTGCCAATCAATAATTGTATTATGTTTTGTCAACCACGGTAAACCTAGGACTATAGGAGCAGGCAAATCCCTCATGACAAAACAAGATATAAACTCTACATGTAAATCACCCACCCTCAACTGAATACCATTTGCAATATGAGTGAGACTCCTTTGAGAAAGAGGTGAAGAATCTATTGCAAACACCGGAATCTCCCTTTCTAAAGTGCACATACTTAGACCCTGATTTTGAAGAAAATGAAAGTCAATAAGGTTTAACCCAGCACCACAGTCAATGAATACCTCAACATAAATTTTTCTTGAGTCTAGCGCCACCATAGCTGGAAGGAGAAAACGAGAATTACAGGGAGCTTGCATACCTGCTTGTTCCACTACTTCATTCACGCTACCAAGAGTCAGGACAGGTTTTTTTTCTTTCATATCATCATGCGGTTTAACAAAAGTACAATCAAAAACAAAATGTTCACTTTTTCCACAGTAGTAACATAGTTTATGTAATCTCCTAAAGTTTTTCCTACCAGAACGAAAATATATCTGATCCAACTGCATGGGTTCCTCCCCTACCCCAGAGCTATAAGTAATATCACCCTGGGCAGCAGGTGAGACGAAACCACACGCAGAAGGAATCCCTTGCACAGAGGGACCCTTACACCTCTCTCTGATACATCTATCCAACCGTATAGCCAAAGACATAGCATTCTATAGAGTATCTGGGTACTCATGAAAAGCCAGGGCATCTTTCAACCTCTCAGATAACCTCTGACAAAACTGAATACGTAACGCAGGGTCGTTCCACCCTGACTCAGTAGCCCATCTCCTAAACTCTTTGCAGTAAACCTCTGCAGTATGTTCACCCTGTAATAAGTTACGCAATTTAAATTCTGCCATCGAGACCCGATCTGGGTCATCGTAAATCAATCCCAGGGCTTTGAAAAATTCCTCCACCGACCGGAGGGCCAGAGAACCGAGCGGCAGAGAAAAAGCCCAGGATTGCGCGTCCCCTTTAAGCAGAGACATGATGATACCAACCCTCTGACTTTCATCACCTGACGAAAATGGACGCAGTCGAAAATACTTTTTGCATGACTCTTTAAAGTGGATAAAATCATCCGTACCCCCTGTAAATTTCTCGGGAAGAGCGACTTTAGGCTCCCCACCAATTTGACCCGCACCTGATGCCAGAACACTCTGACACTGTGTGACCGGACTACGCAGATCCGCAACCTCTAGGGATAATCCCTGCATGCGGTCAACCAGTGCATCAATTGACGCCATCACAAAACCGCTGAGTAATGGCAGTCACAGTATGGCGGGTTATAATGTCACGGCGGACAGGATCTCAGATACACAGACAACCAAATACACAAGTGTCTAGGCTAGATGCTGGGGAAAGGTCACCTCCTAGCACATCCCTGACTTCTCTCCCTATGCTGCTAAGCCCACATTCAGACCTTGATGGTAGGAATGATGTCTCCTCGTGCCTGGACTGCAAACACCCTAGAATCCCTGAGATGGTGAAAGGGGAGAAGGGGCAGAAGACACACAAATAGCCTAGACTGCAAACAACACAAACAGAAACCAAACTTATCTGAGCTGGAACAGACAATCCTTCCTTCCTTGAATCCAAGGCCAGACTGAATTCTATAACCCGCACGGCCCTCTGGGATTGAAGGCAATTTATGCCAATGACCCCACCCAGAGCACCTGAAGGAAGGCGGATCCAGCATGATTCCAAAACAAACAAAAGGTTAGACACGTGCTGCCAATCTGACAGACCTCCACACACCGTCCGAGCAGGGCATGACAAGTTGTAGCCGGAACCCAGGTGGATCAATTGGGCCCGGAACCATCTTCCTGCGACATTTTGGTCTGGGGCTATGAGCCCTAAGGGGTTTTATGGGTCATTTGCTGCCAGCACCAGAGAAGGAGGAGGGGACCCTACCGCTAGGCGGGGAGGGGAGCGGCCAGCTGCAGTTCATAAGGCCATGCAAGCCAGCGGACGGTGTCTTTCTCTGAAAGGGAATCACATCGTGCAACTCCCTTTAACCTGCTCAGGACCGCCGTACGCAGGATTGTGTCTTTGCGGCGGTCCTGTTACTCTGGGTGGACGCGCCGGTGCGTCCTCTCGCGAGACGCGAGATTTCGGGCAAAGCCGGCCCGCAAAATTTAAAAGACAAGTTCGTCATCAACCTGCCAGCCAATGATCGTTGCTGGCAGGTTGATGATTTTCAAAAAAACGAATCAGAAGCCATCTAACACATTATATTTATAAATATAATGTGTTAAATGGCTTCTGTGCTCCTCTGCTGGTCCTTTTCGTCGGTTGGTTCCAGCAGAGGAGCACGCATGACTGTGAATACCCACCAACACCACACTTAGCCCCAGATCACCCCCCATCACCCCAATTAACCCCTTGAACACCCCTTGCTCGCCCCTGTCAATCACCTAGTGAAAGGAAAAAAGTGATCAGTGTAAACTGTCACTTTTTTTTTTCACTGGTATTGACTGATAGGTTTTAGGATAGTTTAGGCCCCTTGGTTAGGTAGTTAGCGATCGTTTAGCGCCCAGCCCACCGCACCGCAGTCACTGATTCGCTGATTAGCGTATCGCTAATCAGCATTTGTACTTTTATAGTATCTGTAAGTGATCAGAACTGATCACAGTCAGATCTATAATAGTATTAGTGTCACCTTAGTTCGCCCACACGTGCGTTTACCCACGCCCGCCCCGCCGCAGTGACAAATTTTTTTTTGTTTTTTGATCACTGCACAATCACTTTACAAGCGCTGCGGCGATAAAAATAAAAAAACTGTTTTGATATTTTTTGTCAACCGCAGCGGCCTCCGGTACTTCGCTAGCCTCCCCTTTGTAAGACAGGCTTGCTTTTTTTTTCTTGGGTAGTCTCAGGGAATACCCCTAAATTTAGTAGTCCAAATGTCAAACAGGGGGTATTCTTCTGAAGAGGCCTACAGGCTTCTGACCCAGTCGGATGAGGAATGGGAACCCTCATCTGACGAATCTAGCGGGTCAGAATATGAACCTGTAGAGAGCAGTGGCAGTCTGACCCAAAGTTCGGACGAGGAGGTTGAGGTCCCTGATAGCACCAGGCGTACCCGGCCCCTTGTTGCTAGACCACAGGTTGCGCAGGATCCGTTTCAAGGGCAGCAGAGTGGGGCTGGCGCTGTCGGATTACATGGTGAGGCATACACCAGCAGCGCAGCCCATCCTGGACCTAGTACCAGCACTGCCGTACAACATGGTGAAGTGGCGAGCACCAGAAGGGCAGTTGAAGCTGGTACGGTGGCACGTGCAATAGTTACCCCGTCGCAGCCACCGCACAGACAGGCCCATAGAGCCCCTAGAGTCCCTGAGGTGCTGGCAAACCCTGATTGGCAGTCACCAACTTCAGCCGCACCTGTAGTTCCCCCTTTCACCGCCCAGTCTGGAGTTCGGGTTGAGACAGCTCAGATCGGTTCGGCCCTCGAATTTTTTGAGCTGTTCTTGACTGCGGAGCTCTTGGACTTAGTCGTGGCAGAAACAAATCGGTATGCCACTCAATATATAGCCGCCAACCCGGGAAGCTCTTATGCCCAGTCTTTCCGGTGGAAACCAGTCCAAGTTTCCGAATTTAGAATTTTTCTGGGCCTTCTCCTGAACATGGGTCTAACCAAAAAGCATGAATTGCGGTCATATTGGTCCACGAACCCGATTCATCACATGCCCATGTTCTCTGCTGCTATGTCCAGGGCACGTTTTGAGACCATCCTGCGTTTCCTGCACTTTAGCGACAACACCACGTCCCGTCCCAGATGCCACCCAGCTTTTGACCGGCTCCACAAAATTCGGCCCCTCATAGACCACTTCAACCAGAAATTTGCAGATTTGTATACCCCTGAGCAAAACATCTGCGTAGACGAGTGCCTAATACATTTTACCGGGCGCCTTGGCTTCAAACAATACATCCCAAGCAAGCGCGCACCCCCGGTATGGGGTCAAATTGTATAAGCTCTGTGAAAGGGCCACAGGCTATACCCACAAATTTCGGATCTATGAGGGAAAAGATCAGACCCTGGAGCCGGTCGGTTGCCCTGACTACCTGGGGAGCAGTGGGAAGACAGTCTGGGACTTGGTGTCACCCTTATTTGGCAAGGGGTACCATCTTTATGTGGACAATTTTTACACAAGTGTGCCCCTCTTCCGGCATTTGTTCCTAGAACAGATTGGCTGCCTTGGCACCGCGCGACCTAGTCGCCGGGGCTTCCCCCAACAGCTCGTTACCACCCATCTTGCAAGGGGGGAGAGGGCTGCCTTGTGTAACGAAGAACTGCTCGCGGTGAAATGGAGAGACAAGCGTGACGTTTACATGCTCTCCTCCATTCACGCAGACACGACAATCCAAATTGAACGGGCAACCAGTGTCATTGAAAAGCCCCTCTGTGTCCACGACTATAATGCGCTCATGGGAGGGGTGGACTTCAATGACCAGATGTTGGCTCCCTATTTAGTTTCCCGACGCACCAGACGCTGGTATAAGAAGGTGTCTGTATATTTGATTCAATTGGCTGCATATAATAGTTTTGTTCTCTACAGTAAGGCTGGGAAAACAGGATCCTTCCTCAAATTTCAGGAAGAGATCATCGCGAACCTCCTGTATCCAGGAGGTTCCGTGGCCCCAACCACCAGTGTAGTTAGCCGTCTACACGAGCGACATTTCCCCAGTGTCGTTCCTGGTACCTCAAACCGACCACCACCCCGAAAAAAATGTTGTCTGTAGCAGGAGTAGAATAAGGCGTGACACCCGCTATTTCTGTCCTGACTGTCCTGACCACCCTGCCCTATGCTTTGGAGAGTGTTTCCTGAAGTACCACATTCAGGTACACTTAGCATAGGGATTGCATCTCACAGGACAGGCACACAGGGCTATTAGGGCCCTTTCACTCACAGCTGCTGCAAACCTCTCCTTTCACCTGGGATAAAGTGCATAATGTACTTCGCCACATCTTTGGGCGCTTTGCGCTTTGCACATTGTCCCATGGGGAAGGAGAGGTTTGTCCTATAAAGGTAAAAAAAAAATCACCGGTAAGCAAAAAAGTTAACGTTCAGTTCAAAAAGTTAAATAAAGTTTATATGTTCCGTTCAAAAGTTATTATAAAGTTAATAAAACTTATTGCGTTGCGGCCTGGTTTTTTTTTTCTTTTGTTTTTTTTTTACCTTCCACGTGGACCAACCGATCAACTAGCTGCAGCACTGATGTGCATTCTGACAGAAGCATTGTGCTGCTGTCAGATTACACAAAAGTCGGTGTATGCGGTGCTGCAAGACGAGATTTCTCCTCTGCAGTAAAAGATACGTTTGCCGAGGCATATGAGCTGAGGAGGCGGCGGTGTTCATATACTTTGGCAAACACTTTGTATATAAAAAAAAATAATAAAATCCCGGCAATGATTTATTCATTCACATCGATTGATGTGAATGGAGAAATCTGGTTTGCCAGGGCATACGGGCTAAGTGGGTATGGATGTTGGGCGGAGCTCCTATGTCCTGGCAGACGCCTTTCCCCTCCTTTTTTTTTTTTTGGCAGAGATTTTTTCATCCACATTGATCGATGCAAATGAAGAAATCTGTGCGGTTCATTTTTTCTTTCAGCCCAGAGGCTGAACGGAAAAAATAAATCTCATTACCCGTATGCTCAATATAAGGAGAATAGCAGAAACTCCTAATGCTGGCCATACATGTAATGATTGCGGAGACCCTCAAATGCCAGGGCAGTACAAACACCCCACAAATGACCCCATTTTGGAAAGAAGACATCCCAAGGTATTCACTGAGGGGCATATTGAGTCCATGAAATATTGAAATTTTTGTCCCAATCAATATCCGCTAACTTGTGGCAAAAAAAATAAATTTCTATGAACTCGCCATGCCCCTCATTGAATACCTTGGGGTGTCGTTGTAACGGACCGTTTCAGCAGACAAGGGGTTAAAATCAGTTTAGGCGATATGCCCCTTTCTGAAAGACAGGCACAGCTACTGCAGGATACACCAAACTCCCGAACTGGATACAAAATAGCACTCCAAACTGGAACCTCACGAATAGCTGCTAGCAGACGAACAGGAATCAGCTTACACTCCTGGCAATCAGTCCCTAACAGCATACAGCGGATCCCCCCAATAACGAGACAAGGCTCCGTGTTGAGGGTCAAGCAGTGGTCTGACTGTACTTCACGTACAGCCTCTTTTATTCATAAACCACAAACATAGTACTGCCCACAGGGGTTTGAAATACAACCAATCAGTAATTTACAACACATACAATGTAACTACAGCAACCAATCGTTCACGCCCCCAGAGGACCAGAATGAAGACTGTGACATAGGACAGATACAACATATCCCCACAATGCATCATGGTTTCCTCCTCTCTGTCCCGGAGACAACCTGAGGAGCAATCCAATTATCTCTCAGGACAAAGAGAAATCACCAATACACATGTGTATACAAAAAGGACAGACATCACCATTTAAACACACAATGGGACAATGGCACAATAGAAACACACCCAGCATATTCCTCCCAAGCTGACAAGTTACACTTATTATAAATTGTTACAACTTTGTGAGTTTACATTGGCCATACATATAACTTACATCAATTTAAACAGTATAACTTGGGGACAAACCTATCCAAAATTCACTTGAATAGGTTCAGGGGTTTTAAAAGTTAGTATGGGCCATAATCCTGAGGCAAGAAGCGGATAAACAGGCCTCTCCAAAACCCAGTGGCGAGGTTGGTTTCGCCACAGTCGTCTTTCCAAAATGGGGTCACATGTGGGGTATTTATACTGCCCTGGCATTTTAGGGGCCCTAAAGAGTGAGAAGAAGTCTGGGATCCAAATGTCTAAAAATGCCCCCCTAAAAGGAATGTGGGCCCCTTTGCGCATCTAGGCTGCAAAAAAGTGTCACACGTGTTATCGCCGTACTCAGGAGAAGTTAGGAAATGTGTTTTGGGGTGTCATTTTACATATACCCATGCTGGGTGAGAGAAATTTCTCGGTCAAATTACAACTTTGTATAAAAAAAATGGGAAAAGTTGTCTTTTGCCGAGATATTTATCTCACCCAGCATGGCTATATGTAAAATGACACCCCAAAACACATTGCCCAACTTCTCCTGAGTACGGAGATACCACATGTGTGACACTTTTTTGCAGCCTAGGTGGGCAAAGGGGCCCACATTCCAAAGAGCACCTTTCGGATTTCACCGGCCATTTTTTACAGATTTTGATTTCAAACTACTTACCACACATTAGGGCCCCTAGAATGCCAGGGCAGTATAACTACCCCACAAGTGACCCCATTTTGGAAAGAAGACACCCCAAGGTATTCCGTGAGGGGCATGGCGAGTTCCTAGAATTTATTATTTTTTGTCACAAGTTAGCAGAAAATGATGATTTTTTTTTTTTTTTCTTACAAAGTCTCATATTCCACTAACTTGTGACAAAAAATAAAAACTTCCATGAACTCACTATGCCCATCAGCGAATACCTTGGGGTGTCTTCTTTCCAAAATGGGGTCACTTGTGGGGTAGTTATACTGCCCTGGCATTCTAGGGGCCCAAATGTATGGTAAGTAGTTTGAAATCAAAATCTGTAAAAAATGGCCGGTGAAATCCGAAAGGTGCTCTTTGGAATGTGGGCCCCTTTGCCCACCTAGGCTGCAAAAAAGTGTCACACATGTGGTATCTCCGTACTCAGGAGAATTTGGGCAATGTGTTTTGGGGTGTCATTTTACATATACCCATGCTGGGTGAGAGAAATATCTTGACAAAAGACCACTTTTCCCATTTTTTTTATACAAAGTTGGCATTTGACCAAGATATTTATCTCACCCAGCATGGGTATATGTAAAATGACACCCCAAAACACATTGCCCAACTTCTCCTGAGTACGGCGATACCACATGTGTGACACTTTTTTGCAGCCTAGGTGGGCAAAGGGGCCCACATTCCAAAGAGCACCTTTCGGATTTCACCGGCCATTTTTTACAGATTTTGATTTCAAACTACTTACCACACATTAGGGCCCCTAGAATGCCAGGGCAGTATAACTACCCCACAAGTGACCCCATTTTGGAAAGAAGACACCCCAAGGTATTTCGTGAAGGGCATAGTGAGTTCATAGAAGTTTTTATTTTTTGTCACAAGTTAGTGGAATATGAGACTTTGTAAGAAAAAAAAAAAATCATAATTTTCCGCTAACTTGTGACAGAAAATAAAAAGTTCTATGAACTCACTATGCCCATCAGCGAATACCTTAGGGTGTCTACTTTCCGAAATTGGGTCATTTGTGGGGTGTTTGTACTGTCTGGCCATTGTAGAACCTCAGGAAACATGACAGGTGCTCAGAAAGTCAGAGCTGCTTCAAAAAGCGGAAATTCACATTTTTGTACCATAATTTGTAAACGATATAACTTTTACCCAAACCATTTTTTTTTTACCCAAACATTTTTTTTTTATCAAAGACATGTAGAACAATAAATTTAAAGAAAAATTTATATATGGATGTGGTTTTTTTTTTGCAAAATTTTACAACTGAAAGTGAAAAATGTCATTTTTTGCAAAAAAAATCGTTAAATTTTGATTAATAACAAAAAAAGTAAAAATGTCAGCAGCAATGAAATACCACCAAATGAAAGCTCTATTAGTGAGAAGAAAAGGAGGTAAAATTCATTTGGGTGGTAAGTTGCATGACCGAGCAATAAACTGTGAAAGTAGTGTAGTGCAGAAGTGTAAAAAGTGGCCTGGTCATTAAGGGTGTTTAACCACCTCAGCCCCTATGGCTTAAACACCCTGAAAGACCAGGCCACTTTTTACACTTCTGACCTACACTACTTTCACCGTTTATTGCTCGGTCATGCAACTTACCACCCAAATGAATTTTACCTCCTTTTCTTCTCACTAATAGAGCTTTCATTTGGTGGTATTTCATTGCTGCTGACATTTTTACTTTTTTTGTTATTATAAAGCAAGATAAACCAGGCACTCTATATATGATGTCACAGCCGAGATATTTATTGGTATATATAAAATCGGTATAAAAGCAGTATATATCTAAGGAACATTAATAGAAATTCACATAAGCAATCATAAATACGTCACAATGTCACTAAGCAGCAATATGGTATAAGCGCATCAAATGTTAGTCCAAGCGGTACCGCTATAGTATGCAAACAAAAACCGCAAATTGGTTCTGCATCCACTTAAATAGTGGCAGCACAAATGGTTTTGTGAATGATCCAGACTTCAAAGGGTATTTGAATGTGCGTGATTCCGTTATAGGCTTTCAATGCCAGTGAGTATAACAATAAGACCAGTAGGTTTAAATGCAATAAGCTTTCATGGTGGCGTCCCAACCATTCGCAATTGCTGTTGCGCTGTTACCTTTAAACTGGTCGATCCACTCCTCTAGACGCCGGTTATGTTGGTCTGATGGATGTCGGCTGACTGTGCTTTTTATCATCAGCGGATAATATGTCCCATAGGACCAGGCGTCGTCCAAGTGTGTTCTGTAGTTTCCAAGGTTTTAGTTCAAGTCTAGGGAAGACTCTTTGCCAGCATGCCGGTGTAAGGTGTAGCCCATACGCGTTTCGGGGGTGTGCCCCTTCATCAGTGGTAACCTTACAGCCTTCCCCCTCCTTCTTTTATATTGGGATGAATATCCGAAAAACCGGACCGGAATCGGAATGTTCCATAGGTGGATATAAAACCCGGATTTGTTATAGTGCGATTTCCTATGCGTTTTCTGAGCGGTTTATTATTTAAAGTGCGTTTTCAATATAAAAGCTGCTTATATGCATTCTAAGACATAATTAATATCAGAAATTTATAAAATACAACCATCAACAATTTTAAAAATGTTATTTAATGATAAAATATATAAAATTATGTTAAAATTACCAATACACTTTAAAAATAGCCAGAACTGATATAAATGCCTTTAGAAGTATAATACATAAAAATAAAAATACAATCCAAATGATCCACAGTATAATATAAAGCATTATGTATGTGTTACCAATTTTATTTTACATTGGTATTGAATATAGATTGAATATGGAATCTGTTGAATTATGTGTGTGCCAAAAGCCCCAATGGTTCAGACGCATAGACAGTAGCAGTCTCACATCAAAGTGATGGCTGCCCAATTTGTACTCTGAATATAGATGTCATGTGTTCCATAATAGAGATTAACTAGATCCTCATATATATATTTTTTTATATATATTTTTTTTTGTGTGTATATTTTTTATTTTATATATGAATGAACATATATATTTTTAAAGTATGTATTTTTTATTTATTTATTTTTTATTTTATATATGAGTGAACATCGAAATTGAAAAGAGAAGGTATGGTCCGGACCTACATATGCCAAATAATAAAATTCACAGGAAACCAAATAGTTCCCAATCTGCATTTAACCCCTTCGGTGTCAAAGAACCAAAATCGAATATGAATTTTGATTCTAGTCTAGACATCTTCTTTACCAAATCCCCTCCTCTCCAGTCTGGTTCAACTTTAGCTAAAGCCGTATAAATCAGACCAGTAGGGTCTTGGTTGTGGTATGTTTTGAAGTGTTTTGATACGGTATGGTTCTCATAGCCCCGGCGTATGTTGGCCACATGTTCAGAGAGCCTTTTCTTAAAGAGTCTTTTCGTGCGGCCAACATATTGTTTCTTGCAGGGGCAAGTTAACAGATAGATGACGCTCTTGCTGCTGCAAGTCAAAAACGTTTTAATCTCATGTGTGTAGCCATTACTATTAGAAATGGCCCTCATAGTTTTCTTTGGGAAATTCGTTGACTTGCAGTTAGAACAAGACTTGCATCTATAGAACCCTTCAAAACATAACCAATGTTTGTCTTTTGATTGGTTAGATCTTTTAACTGTAGGCGCTATTTTTATGCCCAGATTATCAGCGCGTGTGTAGACTATTTTGGGTTTTATTGGTAACATAGGTCCTATGGTTTTATCTTTCAATAAAAAGGGCCAATGTTTAACAATACTTGCTTCTACTTTTTTATGTTGGGTATTAAAAGGTAGTACTATCTGTAGTCCTTCATGTGGCATCGGATCATTTTGAGATACTGTGATTTTCTCTTCTAAAAAATCTTTACGGTCCAGATCTTTGATTTTGTTGAATGCTCTTTTGATGCATTGATTAGGGTAATTTTTCTCCGTAAACTGCTGTTTTAGAATTTCAGCCTCTTTAACAAATGTGTCATTATTTGTGCAATTCCTTTTGAGGCGTCTGAATTGGCTAGTGGGGACATTCAGCAGCCACCTCGGTAGGTGACAGCTGGAATGTAAGATATAAAATTGTTTTTAGCTGTGGGTTTGTAATAGGTACTACAAATCAACTTATCTGCATTGACATCAATATTGAGATCTAAAAATTCAACATGAGTTTTGCTGATGTTGGATGTAAATCGGAGATTTAGATTGTTGCAGTTAATCTCAGATAAAAATATATTTAGTGCTAAATCTGATCCTCTCCATATAAAAACAACATCATCTATATACCGCTTCCAGAGCACCAGATCCGCCCCCAGTCTCGGTGAGATATACTCATCCTCCCAGTTTGACATAAATAAATTAGCATAGCTGGGGGCGAATCTGGTGCCCATCGCGGTACCAGATTTTTGTAGAAAAAATTCCTCATCAAAATTAAAATAATTATGTTTAAGTATAAAATTGGTGGCCTCCGATATGTAATCTATTTGTGCGGATTTAAATCTGCCACTCTTCTGCAATTGAGATGTCAATGCCTCCAATCCCTGTTCATGTTTTATCGATGTGTATAGGGATTGGACATCTAGTGTACCTAATATACAATTCTGGTCTACTGTAAAATTCTCTAAAATTTTAATAATTTGTGTGGTGTCCTTTAGATAAAATTTGGTATCTTTGACTATGGGCTGCAGCTGACGGTCCACATATTGCGAGAGGTTGGCCGTCAACGAATTAATCCCCGAAATTATCGGGCGGCCTGGAGGGTTAATCAAACACTTGTGCACTTTTGGTAAATAATAAAAAACCGGAAGTCTGCATTGTGTGTTTAGTATAAAATTAACCTCACTCTCCAATAAAATATTTGACCGTGCGCCTTTCTCACATAATTCTGCTAGCTTTGGATAAAATTCGTTTATTGGGTCCTTGGTCAATTTAGTATATATCTCAGTGTCTGTAAGCTGTCTGTAGCATTCTTTTCTATAGTCCTCTGTGTTTAGGATCACTATAGCTCCGCCTTTGTCCGCGGGTCGGATTGTGACTGCTTCATTTTTCTGAAGTAGTTTAATAGCCGCAATTTCCTGATTAGAGAGGTTTGATCTATTTTTATTTTTATTCCCAATATTTATAGATCTAAGATCCCGCTCTACACTTTTCCTAAAGGCCTCAATCTCAGAACTAATTTCGTTTCTGGGGTATTTTGTAGATTTGGCCCTTAGTTCTGTGTGGGTAAAATCCGATGTGACCTGAGTATTGGTGATAATAGGGTTTTTTAAGAAGTATTTCTTGAGGCAGATTTTCCTCACAAATTTTTCAATTCCCACATATGTGTCAAATTTACTCAAATATGAGCTTGGGGCAAACTTAAGCCCTTTATTCAATAGTGAAATTTGAGGTGATGTTAAATTTATTTTACTTAAATTAATTATAGACGTTTGTGACAGTGATTCTGTGTCTAACGTTTGTGTTTGTGTCTTCTTTCTACGTGCTCTTCTTGTTTTCCTCTTAGGTCTTGGTGATTTTGTGTCCAATTGTGAGATCTTTCTGGTGTCCTGTGCAATCTCTCTGGTGACCTGTTGTGTCTCCGATAGGGGTTGTGATTGAGTGCTAAACTGTGTGGTGTCTCTCCATAATCCCAGTCCTGTGCCAGTGGTTTGTTCCTCAAATTGTAAGTGTGTTGGACTGGGGGATTTAGATGGTCTAGACGGGATATTCTTCTGGGGGAATATTGGGGTCGGTGCCGCGTGTTCGGTGATGGGGGGGAGTGTAATCTAAAAAAGGCTCCCTACCTAAAACTTCATATTTGTTTGACTTTGTACATTAATATCTGGATAAGTGTCATTCCTATCTTTGGTCTTATCCCTTGTTTCCTTGTGGGTTTCTTTGTGTGTGTCTCTGTGTTTGGTTTTTCCTTTTGCTTTTGAATATTGTGTGGGTAATTCATCCTTTTCTGCTAGTGAAATAGTTTCTATATGTGCACTATTATTCGTTACATATCTTCTACTGTATTTCCTCATTTTTTTATCAATAATTTCCTGCTCTAGTTTGTCCATACTTATACATATTCTTTGTTGCCAGATATTAAATTCTTCATTTTTGGGAAATGTCTCAACCTTCCCTTTAATTTCCATGATTCTACTGGATAAATCGTCCAATATCTCTGTTCGTCTTTTGATAATTAATTCTATCAATGCAACAGACTGATTCCTCAATAATTGATTCCATTCCATATTGAATCTGTCTTCACATAAATCCTGTGCCGGGGTTTTGGAGAGCTGAAGACCCTTCGGAATATTTCCATTTTTGATATACTGTGTGAGAGATTTTATCTCCCACCGCTGTCTGAGTTGTTTTTGTAATAGGGTCTCCAATTCACCAAAGACCCCGGACACTGAATCTGACATTGTGACGTATTTATGATTGCTTATGTGAATTTCTTTTAATGTTCGTTAGATATATACTGCTTTTATACCGATTTTATATATACCAATAAATATCTCGGCTGTGACATCATATATAGAGTGCCTGGTTTATCTTGCTTTATATTCGTATCCATTTACCTGTGGCTGGGCGGGCCACTTTAGACCAAGAGCACCTGTTCCACATTGTCTAACCGAAGTGATCCACAGATTCTGTCTGTTTCACTTTTTTTGTTATTAATCGAAATTTAACGATTTTTTTGCAAAAAAATGACATTTTTTACTTTCAGTTGTAAAATTTTGCAAAAAAAAACGACATCCATATATAAATTTTGCTCTAAATTTATCGTTATACATGTCTTTGTTAAAAAAAAAATGTTTGGGTAAAAAAAAAAATGGTTTGGGTAAAAGTTATAGCGTTTACAAACTATGGTACAAAAATGTGAATTTCCGCTTTTTGAAGCAGCTCTGACTTTCTGAGCACCTGTCATGTTTCCTGAGGTTCTACAATGCCCAGACAGTACAAACACCCCACAAATGACCCCATTTCGGAAAGTAGACACCCTAAGGTATTCGCTGATGGGGATAGTGAGTTCATAGAACTTTTTATTTTTTGTCACAAGTTAGCGGAAAATGATGATTTTTTATTAATTTTTTTCTTACAAAGTCTCATATTCCACTATTTTGTGACAAAAAATAAAAAGTTCTATGAACTCACTATGCCCATCAATGAATACCTTGGGGTGTCTTCTTTCCAAAATGGGGTCACTTGTGGGGTAGTTATACTGCCCTGGCATTCTAGGGGCCCAAATGTGTGGTAAGGAGTTTGAAATCAAATTTTGTAAAAAAATGGCCAGTGAAATCCGAAAGGTGCTCTTTGGAATGTGGGCCCCTTTGCCCACCTAGGCTGCAAAAAAGTGTCACACATCTGGTATCTCCGTATTCAGGAGAAGTTGGGGAATGTGTTTTGGGGTGTCATTTTACATATACCCATGCTGGGTGATGCCATGCCAACTTTGTATAAAAAAATTGGAAAAGTTGTCTTTTGCCAAGATATTTCTCTCACCCAGCATGGGTATATGTAAAATGACACCCCAAAACACATTCCCCAACTTCTCCTGAATACGGAGATACCAGATGTGTGACACTTTTTTGCAGCCTAGATGCGCAAAGGGGCCCACATTCCTTTTATGAGGGCATTTTTAGACATTTGGATCCCAGACTTCTTCTCACGCTTTAGGGCCCCTAGAATGCCAGGGCAGTATAAATACCCCACATGTGACCCCATTTTGGAAGGAAGACACCCCAAGGTATTCAATGAGGGGCATGGCGAGTTCATAGAAAAAAAAAATTTTTGGCACAAGTTAGCGGAAATTGATTTTATTTATTTTTTTTCTCACAAAGTCTCCCTTTCCGCTAACTTGGGACAAAAATTTCAATCTTTCATGGACTCAATATGCCCCTCACGGAATACCTGGGGGTGTCTTCTTTCCAAAATGGGGTCACATGTGGGGTATTTATACTGCCCTGGCATTCTAGGGGCCCTAAAGCGTGAGAAGAAGTCTGGAATATAAATGTCTAAAAAATTTTACGCATTTGGATTCCGTGAGGGGTATGGTGAGTTCATGTGAGATTTAATTTTTTGACACAAGTTAGTGGAATATGAGACTTTGTAAGAAAAAAATAATAATTTCCGCTAACTTGGGCCAAAAAAATGTCTGAATGGAGCCTTACAGAGGGGTGATCAATGACAGGGGGGTGATCAATGACAGGGGGGTGATCAATGACAGGGGGGTGATCAGGGAGTCTATATGGGGTGATCATCCCCCTGTCATTGATCACCACCCTATAAGGCTCCATTCAGATGTCCGTATGTGTTTTGCGGATCCGATCCATGTATCCGTGGATCCGTAAAAATCATACGGACATCTGAATGCAGCCTGACAGGGGGGGTGATCAATGACAGGGGGGGTGATCAATGACAGGGGGGGTGATCAATGACAGGGGGGGTGATCAATGACAGGGGGGTGATAAATGACAGGGGGGTGATCAATGACAGGGGGGTGATCAGGGAGTCTATATGGGGTGATCACCACAGTCATTGATCACGCCCCTGTAAGGCTCCATTCAGACGTTCGTATGCGTTTGGCGGATCCGATCCATCTATCAGTGGATCCGTAAAATTCATACGGACCTCTGAATGGAGCTTTACAGGGGGGTGATCAATGACAGGGGGGTAATCAATGACAGGGGGGTGATCAGGGAGTCTATAGGGGGTGATCAGGGGTGATCAAGGGTGAATAAGGGGTTAATAAGTGACAGGGGGGGGTGTAGTGTAGTGGTGCTTGGTGCAACATATTACTGAGCTGCCTGTGTCCTCTGGTGGTCGATCCAAACAAAGGGGACCACCAGAGGACCAGGTAGCAGGTATATTAGACGCTGTTATCAAAACAGCGTCTAATATACCTGTTAGGGGTTAAAAAAATCACATCTCCAGCCTGCCAGCGAACGATCGCCGCTGGCAGGCTGGAGATCCACTCGCTTACCTTCCGATCCTGTGAACGCGCGCGCCTGTGTGCGCGCGTTCACAGGAAATCTCGCGTCTCGCGAGATGACGCATATATGCGTGACTGTGCGCAGGGCTGCTACCTCCGGAACGCGAATCTGCGTTAGGCGGTACGGAGGTGGTTAACCACTTCAGCCCCCCTAGCTTAAACACCCTTAATGACCAGACCACTTTTTACACTTCTGCACTACACTATTTTCACCGTTTATTGCTCGGTCATGCAACTTACCACCCAAATGAATTTTACCTCCTTTTCTTCTCACTAATAGAGCTTTCATTTGGTGGTATTTAATTGCTACTGACATTTTTACTTTTTTTGTTATTAATCGAAATTTAACTAAATCTTTGCAAAAAAATGAAATTTTTCACTTTCAGTTGTAAATTTTTTTTAAAAAAACGACATCCATACATAAATGTTTCTCTAAATCTATTGTTCTACATGTCTTTGATAAAAAATAAATGTTTGGGTAAAAAAAAAAATGGTTTGGGTAAAAGTTATAGCGTTTACAAACTATGGTACAAATATGTGAATTTCCGCTTTTTGAAGCAGCTCTGACTTTCTGAGCACCTGTCATGTTTCCTGAGGTTCTACAATGGCCAGACAGTAAAAACACCCCACAAATGACCCCATTTCGGAAAGTAGACACCCTAAGGTATTCTCTGATGGGCATAGTGAGTTCATAGAACTTTTTATTTTTTGTCACAAGTTAGCGGAAAATGATGATTTTTTTTTTTCCTTACAAAGTCTCATATTCCACTAACTTGTGACAAAAAATAAAAACTTCCATGAACTCATTATGCCCATCACTAAATACCTTGGGGTGTCTTCTTTCCAAAATGGGGTCACTTGTGGGGTAGTTATACTGCCCTGGCATTCTAGGGGCCCTAATGTGTGGTAAGTAGTTTGAAATCAAAATGTGTAAAAAATGACCTGTGAAATCCTAAAGGTGCTCTTTGGAATGTGGGCCCCTTTGCCCACCTAGGCTGCAAAAAAGCCTTGCCCAACTTCTCCTGAGTACGGCGATACCAGATGTGTTGGATTGTGAGATATTTGGATCATAACCAGAGCAATTTTCCCATTGACAATAATAGAAAAATCATAAAAATTATGCCCCACTTAAGCACTCATATCTCCCTAGCCAAAGGTCCTAAAAATCTAAAACTTGCAGATATTAGAGAGCAAGGTAGGACCTTTATGCTGTGCAAATGGTTCTACTGGGTTCTTTTTGACCTCTGAGAAGTCTGGATCAGAACCAAATCAATTTTATTTTATCTTTTATTCCACGGGAGTGATCTGATAAATTGAAACACCACATCCCTGGAATGCTGAGCATCCTATACCATGTTGAAGCAATAAATAGTCAATAGTTGCCCTATTCTGCAAGATAGCTTTTTTTATATGATTGTATATCCAGCAGCATATCTTGCAGAACTGCACTAGTGACATCTATCTGTTTTACCATAAAACAGGCAAGTTTTGATATTGTCCTGTGGTTATATATGGCCAACCCTGGTACCCCTATCATAGATACCCCTAAACTTATGTATTCTGATCTAGAGAGGAGATTCACATTGTAGTCACAATTTTCTGGTAGCTGTAGGGAAGTGTCTCTCGTGTGTACTGTTTTTGTAATATTATATTGCATATTTTTTTTCTAATACTATCTTTTTACAACTTTCTAGATTTCTATCATATTACTTTGCAGAGTCTCATATGTAGGACAGTTATAACGAGCATGATAAGGATTTACATATCCATATTTAACATCATGATCCTGCAAATCTGTGTCATTCGCTTGGGAACGTAGGAGCCCCATCCATACATCTACTGGGGTGGGGACTGCAATTATCAAGGCACTACATTTCAGCCATCTCGAGGAATTTCCCGACTGAGTCATCTCGTTGGGGGTCAAGGCTGTCTGCCTCTGTTAGTACCCCTTCTGTATCTTCTTCGAGGTCAGGGCTGTCTGCCTCCGTTAGTACCTCCGGGCCTCGTTGGAGGTCAGGGCTGTCTGCCCCCGTTAGTACCTCCTGTCCTTCTTCAAGGCCAAGGATGTCTGCCTCCGTTCCTGCCTCCTCTCTTTCTCTCACAAGCTTCACTTGGGTGGCGTGGATCCAAATTGGAGATTGTTCAGTCAGCACAGCTGTTCTGGTTACTGCAACCACGGTAGTAGGTGGGCCATATACGAAATCACCTTGAGCTCTTCCTTTCTTCAGTGTTTCGACCACCACCTCATCCCCCACCCTGTATGGGTGGGTGGGTTCCTGTGGAAGAGAGGGAGACTTACAAGCAACTTTTTTCCTCAGTTTTGTTAAGTACCTGTATCAATTTGGTGACATAGTCTTCCCTTATTAAATCAAGGTCTCCTCCCTGCACTATCATTGGGCCCAAGGGGTGGGGAAAGGCCTCCCCATGAGTATCTCAATGCTGTTATGTCCTACTCCGTGGAAATGTGCTATTAAGATGGAAGCACTGTGTTGGGGAATGCATAGCTTCCCCTCTTCGCAGAATAATCCTGTCTTAGGATTTTTCTGCAATACTGGATAACACCAGTCTTGCTTTTCCTGTTCAGTGGCATACCTTTGAAGATCATTAAGCATTTGCAACATCTCAGGGGTTGGAGGTGCCAGACATGGCATCTCCCAATGGTTACACAAACCTGTGGGGTTGCATTTGGCCACTCATCTCGCCACCTTATCTGCCAGCGCATTGCCCTGTGAGACATGATCCTTACCATCTGCTGCCGTTAATCCTCTCTTCTGCCAAATCATACCATGGTCCCACACTACCCCATGTGCGTACTTACTCTCAGTATAAATGGTGACAGGTCTATCAGCATGTAGAATACATGCTCTAGTGAGTGCCATGAGCTCAGCTGCCTGCTGTGTTGAGTGTGGATGTCCTTGAGTAGGCCTACAACATCATGAGTGGTGTGCAAAATGGTGTAATGTCACATTGTGAAAGAAGTTGCCAACTCTACCATCATAGCACAGGCTGCAAGAGAACACAGACATGCCGACATCCCTTGAACAGGGGTGGGCATTACCTTTGAGAAAAATACACAAGGACGCAACTTGCCTCCGTTTTCTTGTGTCAGTACACCCGCCATGGTTTTACAATTTTGGCATGCAAACATGTGGAAGGGCATATTATAGTCAGGGAGGCCCAGCCCTGGACTCGACATGAGTAAACATTTCAGATAATCAAATGCATTGTACATTTCAGAAGACCATTTAATCAAATCTGGATTTCCGTCCAGAGTGGCTTGCCTCAAAACATTGTCATAATAGGAGCAATCAGGAATCTATTGTCTACAGTAATTTATCATGCCAAGGAAAGATAACATTTCTTTCTTGGTGTGCGGGGTGACCAGACCCGCAATAGACTGGACTCTTTCTATGCTGATTCTCCTTTCACCTTTTGTGAGGACAAAGCCCAAGTATTCATCCTGCATTTTACACCATTGCATTGTCACTTTGTGACCACATCCTGACAACCATTGTAAACCATCCTGAATGCTGGCCTCCGCTGACATGCTACACAGTAACAGATCATTTCAGTTATCTTATCTTTTACCAGAGTCCAAGGCTATATGTGATATGTGAGCAAAACCTCTTAGTAGTAGTTTTTCCAAGGACTTTGCCCCCTATGTGTTCCTGTGTGTGTGATGTATTAATGTATAGATAGTGATGGAATATAAGCTTATATAAAATATAGGATTTGGACTGAAATAGAACCTATCACCACTTAAGCACTCATATCTCACCAACTGATAGTCTGGAGGATCTGTCACTTGCAGGTGTTAGAGAGATAGGTATACCCTTCAAGCTTTGTAACTGACAGGCCTTGCTTGAGCATTCATATCTCCCCAGCCAATGGTCCAAAAGTTCTAAAACACATGGTGTATGATAGGCTGGACTGGACCTTCATGCTGGAGAAATATTGTTTCTCTAATCCATTTGGACCGTGAGTAATTTACATCAGAACCGGGGCTATTTTTACATTGATGTCAATGGAAAAAGCAGCCCATAGACGACCATGTAAAATAGCCCATATTTGACCCAGTACATATTCTTAACCCAAAGTCCAAATGCTATGAAACTACAATTGGGCAGACACCTAGGTTAGTTCTGCATTGTGTGAAAATATTGAGCAGATATCTCTATTTTTACCTGCAATATTACAGTGAGAATCTTGCTGTATTTTTAGCTAAAAGTGGGAAGGTGATAGCCGTTCCATACAGGGGCGGACATACCGGCTGCACAGGGGCCCAGCGGGGGAGGGGGTCCTCCACAGGACGCACAGTGATGGTGGTAGCCCCCATCGGTAGCTTCGACCACATCTGGTCCTCTGCTAGCTTTTCAGCACCTCAGAGTTGGTGCTTAATGTGTGAGGCCTGCAGCAAACCAGCAACTCAGGAGAAAGTGAGTAAGGACTGGAGGTGGCCCCTGTGCCCACTGTCCCTGCCAGACACTGAACTTGACACTTGGTATGTTATTTTTTTTACTCCACCCATCACCCCTGTCTCCCTCTGGCCCTGGCCCACACTCATGTATTTTGCGGTCCGTGGATCGGCAAGATATGGATTTGGTCCATGTGCGATCCGCATATTTTTGCAGACCCATTGACTTAAATGGGTCTGCAGTCCGCATTTTGTAGAGAAGTATAGGACATGTCACATTTTCTGTTTTAAGCATAACGGACATACGGATATGGAAAGCATATAGAAGTAATTTAGTTTCTGCATCCTTATGTCTGTTCCCCAAAGGATAGAAAATGTGACATGTCCTATACTGGTCCCCAACATGCAGGCTAGTTAATGGGTCTGCAAAAAAAAGGTAGATGGCACATGGACGTCATCCGTAATTTGCCGATCACAAAATGCATATGGTTAGTGTCGTGTAAATTGGTTAAAAGTGCTCCTCAGACACTCAGGGGGTCATTTATTAAGACCAGCGTTTTAGACCCCGATCTTAATAACCCCTATATCTGGCGGTGCTTCCGCTGAAGTTATGGAGAGGCGCCGGCCTCTTCATAACTTTGGCGGATCCTCCGCCAGTTCTACATGTTATAGATGTCCCAGTTCTAGATGTAGATAATTTTCTACCCCTCAACCAGGCGTAGAAAATGGTGAATGAGACAGGCCTGTTGGCCCCTCCCCTTCCATGTCTACTCATTTAGACATGGCGTGAGCGGGGCAAAGTCGCAGATTGCAACGACTGCACTTGAAATATAGGCGTATTTCGGGATAATAAATGACCCCCTCAGGTTCTTCTGATAAGACACGGAGAAAGAGCAAAAACATTTCCGACACCCAACAATGATCAAATCAGAAGGGTCCACGTACGATACCTGCTGAGCGTCGCATGGTTGCTTTGTCTGGTGTCGGCAAATGGCATGCACCGGTGTCCCTCCACGTGTGATGTCAGATTAAATCCTCTTTCAATAGCGAATTTTCCTACTGGATGCGATGTGTACAGCAAATGCATATCATCCAGACTGAATCCAGACCCATTCATTTCAATGGGTCTGTGTGAGGGGGCACATATCAGGGCATAGTACTGTGAGGGGCACATATCTGGCATAACTACTGTGACAGGGCACAATGTGGGTATTACTACTGTGTGCTGGCACAAATGGGCAATAATTACTGTGTGAGGGCATTAAGGGGGCATTAATATGGACCACAGGATCTGAACGGTCTCCACCATCTTTGATGCCCTTGATCACCCCTTCCTCCCCCTGAAGGATCGGGAGGAGCTGACAATCTGGTGTGCCTTCTGCTGTCACACATCACTATGTATTAATCTTATATCTTATCTAGATATAAGTACTGTGAAGGGGCACATATCTGGGCATAACTGCTGTGAAGGGGCAGATATCTGGATATAAGTACTGTGAGAGGCACATATCTGGCATAGCTACTGTGAAGGGGCACATATCTGGTATAACTACTGTGAGGGGCACATATCTGGCATAGCTACTGTGAAGGGGCACATATCTGGTATAACTACTGTGAGGAGCACATATCTGGTATAGCTACTGTGAGGGGCACATATCAGGAATAGCTACTGTGAGGGGCACATATCTGGCATAGCTACTGTGAAGTGGCACATATCTGGTATAACTACTGTGAGGGGCACATATCTGGGCATAGCTACTGTGAAGGGGCACATATTTGGGCATAACTACTGTGAAGGGCACATATCTTGATATAACTACTATGAAAGGGGGCACATATCTGGGCATAAGTGCTGTGAAGGGGGCATAGTGTGGGCGTTACTACTATGTGCTGGCCTTGGGAGGAGTTAGAGGCGTGACCTAGTATGAAAAAAATATATAAACATATTGACCCATATTATCAAGATTTTTTTTTTATTTTGCACGTATATATTTATATCTGTATGGGTTTATTTGTTTTTTTTTGGGGGGGGGGGCCCAGGTACATACTTTGCACAGGGGTCCTCTGCTGTCTGGTTCCATATATGGCGCAGACTAAGACCTTCACACTAATTCCCTGTTAAAGATATGGACTGACAGGCCTTGCTTGAGCATTCATATATCCCCAGCCAATGGTCCAAAAGTTCTAAAAGTTCTTATGGTGTATGATAGGCTGGACTGGACCTTCATGCTGGAGAAATATTGTTTCTCTAGTCCATTTGGACCGTGAGTAATTTACATCAGAACCGGGGCTATTTTTACATTGATGTCAATGGAAAAATCAGCCCATAGACGACCATGTAAAATAGCCCATATTTGACCCAGTACATATTCTTAACCCAAAGTCCAAATGCTATGAAACTACAATTGGGCAGACACCTAGGTTAGTTCTGCATTGTGTGAAAATATTGAGCAGATATCTCTATTTTTACCTGCAATATTACAGTGAGAATCTTGCTGTATTTTTAGCTAAAAGTGGGAAGGTGATAGCCGTTCCATATATGGTACAGACACTAATTCCCTGTTAAAGAAATGGGCTGACAGGCCTTGCTTGAGCATTCATATCTCCCTAAGTTGGACCTTCAAGCTGTGTAAAGGGTTTTACTGGGTTTCCTTTGTGCTGTGAGATATTTGGTTCAGAACTGAAGCAATTTTCCCATTGACAATAATGAGAAAAGCAAATAAACTAGGCCCCACTTAAGAACTCATATCTCCCCACTCAAAGGTACAAATTCTATAAATCTCCCAGCAGGCAAAGGCCTAGGGGAGGTCTACTTTGGGTTAGAAATTTTAGAATATTGAGCTGATACCTCTAGCTTTACCTTTAGATATTGGAGTGAGAGTTTAGCCTCATTTCCTATAGACGACAATGTTAAAAAAAAAAAAATTAAAGGTGGCCACGGACTAGGTGGGTGACATTCCCGATTAGAAAATCTCCCTGAGGAGCCCTCCTTGGAAGTCCCGCCAAGTGGCCCCCATTGGGGCTACTGACCCCAGACTTTCAGGGGTAGCAGAGAGGGGTCATGGCTTCTAGAGGAGACCCTAACCAAGCCGGAGTCACCCTCCCTCCCAGCATGGCAGTGGGGCATATTAGGTGACACAGAATCATTTTCCCCAGTGGCAGATTTTTTCCTAAGTGCCCTTCCCAAAGTCACACATTCGGTGGACCTTTCCTAAGGTTCCTTTAGGAGTACCGACTCCAGACTTTCAGGGATTGCAGAGTGGGGTCATAACTTCCAGGAGAGACCCCAACCAAGCCTGGGCCTCCTTGCCTCCGGGAATGGCAACTGGTCAAAGTTTGCTGCCCTGTAGTTTGTGTGTTGGGCTCAGACAGCAGCCCCCACCTGGCAAGTCTGCTAAGCAAAGTTTCACACCTTGCTCAGCACGGCCTATTGTTCTATGTAAGCTAAGAAAAGTTTCACACCTTGCTCAGCAGGGCCTATTGTTCTATGTAAGCTAAGAAAAGTTTCACACCTTGCTCAGCAGGGCCTATTGTTCTATGTAACTGACAAACATTCCACACGCCATTGGAAAAGAAAAGCCTTGAGAACCAAGCTGACACAGATCCCCCTGTAAACATTATGTGGGCCTCTAAAAATTATTTTATCTTACTCATAAAATTGCAGCTAGTGGCCCAGTGTTGCATGCCTTTCTAATGCAGCTAGACACAGCCACTCTGATCCTAATAGTCTCTCTCTTTTCTGGGTTACACACCTGAGACTACTCAATAAAGGCTTGTAATAATTTTAAGTCATACAGCAGGGGTGCACAAATAGTAGAAGTCCAGCTGTTGGAACACAACAATTCCCAGCGTCCTCTGCTAGACTGAGCATATAAGGTCAGTCTTAGGATTTTTACAAACTTGTTTGCAAGGGATGCTGGGACTTGTTTTGCAACAGACGAAGATCTACTTTTGGGCAACCCTGTCATACAGGAACATATGTGGACTCCATAGAAATATCCTGTGTTAAACATTCAATTCACTTGTATTGAATCCCACCTGTGCTGCATCAGAGTTTGAGATCTAAAATCTGCCTTCACTTACACTCAAACATGCAGAGACCATGAGAAAAACCACCATTAAGCCCCCACAGACATAACCTGAGAAGTTTTTAGCATGCTGAACACTTCCAGAACAGTGGGGTTCCCCTAGCCCCCCAAAACTGGGGGACACCTAAGGACGCCCATAATCTTAAAATCACCCCAAATCACAACCTTGAGGCAAGATCTGGACACCCAGAGTACTTTAAAAATGTTGGGGTACCCATACTATACTGGTTTATGTGCACACAGTTGATGATGCTCTTTGAAAAAGTTTATGTAGCTGCCTATGCGAAGATGGCTTTCATAACAAAGGCTAAGACCATATATGTTTTAGATAAAAAATTATAAATATATATATATGCACACACACAAACACTTTATATTTCAAAGTTTGTGTAATGGACTCTGTGTGTATGCAGCCAACCCTCACCTGGCTAGGAAAGTTTCAGAGCTAGGCCTGGGCAGACATTACCATGTCTATTGTTCTATTAAAGTTGCTCTAACAAAGAATAGACACAGATCCCCCATCCCCCAGTGAGCTAAATCCTTAAAAGGCCAATAGTGACACCCAGTGGACAAATTTAAGATTGCACGACAGACAACTTTTTTTTAATCTGGTAGCTAAATAACATCTAATTTACATTAACATGCAACTGCTCCGTTTGAAGGCTCTCACAAGCGGCCCCGAACGGATCCGTCCAGTCCTAATGCATTCTGAGTGGAGGCGGATCCGCTCAGAATGCATCAGTCTGGCAGCGTTTGTCCTCCGCTCCGCTCAGCAGACGGACACCTGAACGCTGCTTGCAGCGTTCGGGTGTCCGCCTGGCCGTGCGGAGGCAAACGGATCCGTCCAGACTTACAATGTAAGTCAATGGGGACGGATCCGTTTGAAGTTGACACAGTATGGCTCAATTTTCAAACGGATCCGTCCCGATCCGTTCTGAACGGATCTAAGCGTTTGCATTATAGGAGCGGATCCGTCTGTGCAGATACCAGACGGACCCGCTCTGAACGCAAGTGTGAAAGTAGCCTTACATTAACATGCAACTGTATGGTTTCCTTTATACCTAAAAACAACAACAACTCCCATTCACTTGCAATGAATCAAACCTATATATTGGAGGTACGCCTACAATCCACCACCCTCTGGCATGTGTGTGGTAGACTCAGTGGCGTAGCGTGGGTTGCCAGCACCCGGGGCAAGCCAAAAATTGCCCCCCCCCCCAACCCGTGGGCACACCCCTTTTAACAGATAATGTAGTAGATCACTTGCAGTCCTATGTAACACCACAGATAACAGTGATAACTCTCCGTGTACAGATAATGTAGTAGATTCAACTGCAGTCCTATGTAACACCTCAGATAACACAGTGATAACTCTCTGAGTACAGATAATGTAGTAGATGGGTGTGAGGCCCCAGAATTCAGACCACGCACAGTGTGACCTGAAGTCTGGGTTCAGAATGTGGCAGGGTGGGCCATATTCTCAATCTGCTCCCCCAACCCTACTGTAAAACAGATATGTGGATGGACATTATTATTACAGTAGAATACCGCCCCATACCTGTTACATCCAGTGACCTCTCCTGTGATGTAGACTTTCCTCAACGTCTTCATTCAGAGATAAGACCTCCATGATACCTTCTTTCAGCCGCTTCTCGTTTCTGCAGAGTTTCACAGAATTGTTTTAGGTTCCTCACTTTACTATCATCCTCTCCTTCCTGGTGTCTCAACAACTCCTCCTGCTGCCCCCCAATACTGGGCTAGAGCCATACAGATAGTCCCCCATTCCCCATAATATTATTCCCCCTGTATATAATGGCCCCCTCTGTATTATTTAACCACCTCCGGACCGCCTAACGCACGGATGCGTCCGGAAGGTGGTTGATTCATTCCTCCTGGATGCATCCTTGCGTCATCTCGCGAGACGCGAGATTTCCTGTGAACGCGCGCACACAGGATCGGAAGGTAAGCGAGTGGATCTCCAGCCTGCCAGCGGCGATCGTTCGCTGGCAGGCTGGAGATGCGATTTTTTTAACCCCTAACAGGTATATTAGACGCTGTTTTGATAACGGCGTCTAATATACCTGCTACCTGGTCCTCTGGTGGTCCCTTTTGTTTGGATCGACCACCAGAGGACACAGGTAGCTCAGTAAAGTAGCACCAAACACCACTACACTACACTACACTACACCCCCCCCTGTCACTTATTAACCCCTTATGAACCCCTGATCACCCCATATAGACTCCCTGATCAACCCCCTGTCATTGATCACCCCCCTGTAAGGCTCCATTCAGACGTCCATATGATTTTTACGGATCCACTGATACATGGATCGGATCCGCAAAACACATACAGGCGTCTAACTGGAGCCTTACAGGGGGGTGATCACCCCATATAGACTCCCTGATCACCCCCCTGTCATTGATCACCCCCTTGTAAGGCTCCATTCAGACATCCGTATGATTTTTACGGATCCACTGATACATGGATCGGATCCGCAAAACACATACGGACGTCTGAATGGAGCCTTACAGGGGGGTGATCAATGACAGGGGGTGATCACCCCATCTAGACTCCCTGATGACCCCCGTCATTGATCACCCCCCTGTCATTGATCACCCCCCTGTAAGGCTGCATTCAGATGTCCGTATGATTTTTACGGATCCACTGATACATGGATCGGATCCGCAAAACACATACGGACATCTGAATGGAGCCTTATAGGGGGGTGATCAATGACAGGGGGGTGATCACCCCATATAGACTCCCTGATCACCCCCCTGTCATTGATCACCCCCCTGTCATTGATCACCCCCCTGTAAGGCTGCATTCAGATGTCCGTATAATTTTTACGGATCCACTGATTCATGGATCGGATCCGCAAAACACATACGGACATCTGAATGGAGCCTTATAAGGGGGTGATCAATGACAGGGGGGTGATCACCCCATATAGACTCCCTGATCACCCCCCTGTCATTGATCACCCCCCTGTAAGGCTCCATCCACACATTTTTTTGGCCCAAGTTAGCGGAAATTATTATTTTTTTTCTTACAAAGTCTCATATTCCACTAACTTGTGTCAAAAAATAAAATTTCACATGAACTCACCATACCCCTCACGGAATCCAAATGCGTAAAATTTTTTAGACATTTATATTCCAGACTTCTTCTCACGCTTTAGGGCCCCTAGAATGCCAGGGCAGTATAAATATCCCACATGTGACCCCATTTCGGAAAGAAGACACCCCAAGGTATTCCGTGAGGGGCATATTGAGTCCATGAAAGATTGAAATTTTTGTCCCAAATTAGCGGAAAGGGAGACTTTGTGAGAAAAAAAAAAATATATATCAATTTCCGCTAACTTGTGACAAAAAAAAAAAAATTCTTTGAACTCGCCATGCCCCTCATTGAATACCTTGGGGTGTCTTCTTTCCAAAATGGGGTCACATGTGGGGTATTTATACTGCCCTGGCATTCTAGGGGCCCTAAAGCGTGAGAAGAAGTCTGGTATCCAAATGTCTAAAAATGCCCTCATAAAAGGAATGTGGGCCCCTTTGCCCACCTAGGCTGCAAAAAAGTGTCACACATCTGGTAACGCCGTACTCAGGAGAAGTTGGGCAATGTGTTTTGGGGTGTCATTTTACATATACCCATGCTGGGTGAGATAAATATTTTGGTCAAATGCCAACTTTGTATAAAAAATGGGAAAAAATGTCTTTTGCCGAGATATTTCTCTCACCCAGCATGAGTATATGTAAAAAGACACCCCAAAACACATTGCCCAACTTCTCCTGAATACGGCGATACCACATGTGTGACACTTTTTTGCAGCCTAGGTGGGCAAAGGGGCCCACATTCCAAAGAGCACCTTTCGGATTTCACAGGTCATTTACCTACTTACCACACATTAGGGCCCCTAGAATGCCAGGGCAGTATAACTACCCCACAAGTGACCCCATTTTGGAAAGAAGACACCCCAAGGTATTCCGTGAGGGGCATGGCGAGTTCCTAGAATTTTTTATTTTTTGTCACAAGTTAGCGGAAAATAATGTTTTTTTTTTTTTTTTCTTACAAAGTCTCATATTCCACTAACTTGTGACAAAAAATAAAAACTTCCATGAACTCACTATGCCCATCACGAAATACCTTGGGGTGTCTTCTTTCCAAAATGGGGTCACTTGTGGGGTAGTTATACTGCCCTGGCATTTTAGGGGCCGAATGCGTGAGAAGTGGTTTGAAATCAAAATCTGTAAAAAATGGCCGGTGAAATCCGAAAGGTGCTCTTTGGAATGTGGGCCCCTTTGCCCACCTAGGCTGCAAAAAAGTGTCACGCATCTGGTATCCCCGTACTCAGGAGAAGTTGGGCAATGTGTTTTGGGGTGTATTTTTACATATACCCATGCTGGGTGAGAGAAATATCTTGGCAAAAGACAACTTTTCCCATTTTTTTTATACAAAGTTGGCATTTGACCGAGATATTTATCTCACCCAGCATGGGTATATGTAAAATGACACCCCAAAACACACTGCCCAACTTCTCCTGAGTACGGGGATACCAGATGTGTGACACTTTTTTGCAGCCTAGGTGGGCAAAGGGGCCTACATTCCAAAGAGCACCTTTCGGATTTCACTGGCCATTTTTTACAGATTTTGATTTCAAACTACTTACCACACATTAGGGCCCCTAGAATCCCAGGGCAGTTTAACTACCCCACAAGTGACCCCATTTTGGAAAGAAGACACCCCAAGGTATTCGCTGATGGGCATAGTGAGTTCATGGAAGTTTTTATTTTTTGTCACAAGTTAGTGGAATATGAGACTTTGTAAGAAAAAAAAAAAAAAAAAAAAATCATCATTTTCCGCTAACTTGTTACAAAAAATAAAAAGTTCTATGAACTCACTATGCCCATCAGCGAATACCTTAGGGTGTCTACTTTCCGAAATGGGGTCATTTGTGGGGTGTTTGTACTGTCTGGGCATTGTAGAACCTCAGGAAACATGACAGGTGCTCAGAAAGTCAGAGCTGCTTCAAAAAGCAGAAATTCACATTTTTGTACCATAGTTTGTAAACGCTATAACTTTTACCCAAACCATTTTTTTTTTACCCAAACATTTTTTTTTTATCAAAGACATGTAGAACAATAAATTTAGAGCAAAATGTATATATGGATGTCGTTTTTTTTTGCAAAATTTTACAACTGAAAGTAAAAAATGTCCTTTTTTTGCAAAAAAATCGTTAAATTTCGATTAATAACAAAAAAAGTAAAAATGTCAGCAGCAATGAAATACCACCAAATGAAAGCTCTATTAGTGAGAAGAAAAGGAGGTAAAATTCATTTGGGTGGTAAGTTGCATGACCGAGCAATAAACGGTGAAAGTAGTGTAGGTCAGAAGTGTAAAAAGTGGCCTGGTCATTAAGGGTGTTTAAGATAAGGGGGCTGAGGTGGTTAAATAATGGCCCCCTCTTTTTTTATTAATATAATGGCCCCCTCTTTATTATGAATGCATTATTAATGTATTTGCCCCCTCTTTGTTGTTAATGTATTATTAAAGTAAATTGCCCTCTGAGATTCTCAGTGAGGCCTGGCTGGGGCATGGGGCCTAATGAGGACTAACAATGGATTAATACAAAGGATTAGTACTGTGGAATCTGCTGCACAATAGGCCTATGGGAAAGAATATTACTAGTACTACTCACTGTGCATATTCCACCTAGGCCCCCACAATAATAATCCTCCATTACTAATACTGTCCAGTATGACTCCTCCTGAGCCTGGGCTGAGACACATTTTCCCCACAAAAATGACCTCTCTGGGCAGCAAGCAATCGTTAAACTGAAGAAATACAACTACTGCTGCCCTCTACTGACTGGTCTGAGTGGTGCAGCAGGCCAGGCACTGTTTACTTTATAAAATTGTGCCTCCGCTCAGTGTCTAAGGCTACTTTCACACTAGTGGCAGGACGGATCCGACAGACTGTTCACCCTGTCGGATCCATCCTGCCGCTATTTCGCAGTGCCGCCGCTCCCTCCCCATTGACTATAATGGGGACGGGGGCGGAGCGCCGGCGCAGCACTAAAAGGTCAGACATGCAGTACTTTCAGTCCGGCGGCCTTTCGCTGTGCTGTGCCGGAGCTCAATGGGGACGGAGCAATGGTCCGGCGAAATAGCGGCAGGACAGATCCGACAGGGTGAACAGCCTGTCGGATCCGTCCTGCCGCTAGTGTGAAAGTAGCCTTAGGGTCCATTCACACGTCCGCAATTTCGTTCCGCATTTTGCGGGAACGGAATTGCGGACCCATTAATTTCTATGGGGCAGCACAATGTGCTGCCCAGATACGGAATTGCGAAACCATACTTCCGGGTCCGCAATTCCGTTAAGAACATGTCCTATTCTTGTCCGCAATTGCGGACAAGAACAGGCATATTCTATTAGTGCCGGCAATGTGCGGTCCGCAAAATACGGAACGCACATTGCCACTGTCCATGTTTTGCGGATCCGTGGATCCGCAAAACACGTTGCGGACGTGTGAATGGACCCTTAGGCTGAGCCTCAGAGGGACTTAAACTTGGTCAGTGACTGTCTGGACTCTGCAGAGATACTTGTCTGGACCTGAGACTGAGAGGAGGGCAGACCTGGCTGCAGCCCTGAAGCTTCCAGGGACCCAGCTCAAAAGCTGATTCCAAAGCAGGATATAAAAGACCAAGAGGAAGCTGAAGTGCCATGAGAGCCAGTCCAAGCAGGACCATGGCAGTCAGGCGGTGCTGGTGAAGGATGCCATCTGCCCATCTCTGCTGTCCACTCCATATACCAGGGTAGGCCTGGTATATGGGCAGAAACTGCAGATGGCATCCCAGAGAGGCATACTGTCTCTCTGTCAGTGTCCCTGGGCTGGTCATCCTTCACCAGCACCCTGACTGCCATGATGCCATCTACTTGGCAGCCTTGGCCTGGCTCTCATGGCACTGGCACAGTGGCACTTCACTAGTTCACTCATATATTACCCCTAACGCCTACCCTCAGCCCATGCAACATACCCACTGTGACTGACCTAATTCACTCAGGGTGGGACTGGGAATGACACTGACTGCAGTGTCACCTACTCTGTCAGGGTCACTTTCAGGCTGGATAGACTCTCTGACCTGACCGCTCCAAGTACTGAAGCAGGGACAGTGCGGCAGCCATCTTCTGCTTCTATCTTCTTGCTCTGGCTCCTGGCTCCGCACTGTCTTTCCTGCCTGGAAGGTGGGCGGAGCCTATCAGTGTGATCGTACTGCGCCCCGCCTCCTCACTCTGCTCTGCTGTGTGAAGAAAAAAACACAGCATCAGCCATTTAAGATTTTGTTGTTGCAGCGGACAGCGCCCCCCTGCAGTGTGACATCACCATAGCTTCTTTTATATTCTTCACTGCCGTCCTCTGCTGAGCGCTGAACTGCTCCGGTCACATGACTGTGACATCACCGCAGGTCCTTCACCACCACAATGACTGTTTTGCTCATCACATGACCTGTGATGTCACCACAGGTCATTTTCATCATCCAGGGCACTAGATTAATGAATCGAGCTGGCGGGCAGGACATGTTTTAACCTAGCAACGGCTAGAGCACTGTCTTACATAGAGTGCAGACGCCCCCTGCTGGCCACAACCGGCATATATTATATACTAGTGATCTTATACCATTGATCTCTACCTGAGGTGCAGAGTAGCTCATTTGACGCCCTCTGCTGCCCACAACTGGGATATACCTTATACCATTGATCTCTACCTGAGGTGCAGATTAGCTCATTTGACGCCCTCTGCTGCCCACAACCGGGATATACCTTATACCATTGATCTCTACCTGAGGTGCAGATTAGCTCATTTGACGCCCTCTGCTGCCCACAACTGGGATATACCTTATACCATTGATCTCTACCTGAGGTGCAGATTAGCTCATTTAACCCCCACTGCTGCCCACTACCGGGATATATTATATACCATTGAACTCAATAAAATAATGCAGGATAGCTGAGCGTCTTGCCACGCCCTTTACCCCCCCGCCCCAAAAATTCATGATGGCCGAACTGTGAGCATAGTGTTAGTTGTAATATACACCTGACACGGTGCTGTCACCGGGCATGGCGGCCGTTTAACCCATTCTATGCCGTCGGTACCGCTGTATGAAAGGGGTTATCAGGGAGCCCTCCCCCATTTGTGCCGCTTTGCTTGCTGTGCAAGTGTGTCTGAATTGTGACAGGAGGCTAGATCCCTCCCTTCTACATCAGGCATCTGAGCTGCTCTGGCAGCGCTGAAATGAAAAAAAAAAAAACACTTTAAAAAATATAAATTAAATTTAAAAAAATAGAAAAAAATAATAAAAATCTGATCCTGCATCCCCACATCCATACCAACCTGCTCTATATAAATATCTCATGACCTACCCGCATCCGCACCGAACGCCAGTGTGAAAGTAGCCTAAGTCAATGGGGACGGATCCGTTTTCACTGACACAATATGGTGCAATTGAAAACGGATCCGTCCCCCATTCACTTTCAATGTAAGTCAAGACGGATCTGTTTTGCATTAGACTTTTTTTTAAATGAATAATGCAAACGGATCCGTTATGAACGGATGCAAGCTTTTGCATTATTGGAGCGGATCCGTCTGTGCAGATACAAGACGCATCCGCACCGAACGCCAGTGTAAAAGTCGCCTAAGGCGAAAGCTGGAAAAAATATAAAAAACAAATTGTCCATGAAAAGCGTATTTTTTTGTTTGTCACCTTATATCAGAAAATGCGTAACGCCAAGGCATCGTAAAGCCCAATATAATCTTGAATAGCACAAATCACACCTTCACCTTGCCCCGCTTACAAAAAGAGTAAAATACAAATTGGTCCTGAAAAGCCGTTCCATTTTTTGTTGTTGTTGTTGTTTTTTTAGAAATAACTTAACATGAAGAGATCAAAAAGTACAATATAGATCAAGATAGTACAAATTACACTGTCAGCACTGATTTATGGGCACGTGGGAGTGAGCAGCACTGATTTATGGGCTCCGGGGAGTGAGCAGCACTGATTTATGGGCTCCGGGGAGTGAGCAGCACTGATTTATGGGCTCCGGGGAGTGAGCAGCACTGATTTATGGGCTCCGGGGAGTGAGCAGCACTGATTTATGGGCACGTGGGAGTGAGCAGCACTGATTTATGGGCACGTGGGAGTGAGCAGCACTGATTTATGGGCTCCAGGGAGTGAGCAGCACTGATTTATCGGCACGTGGGAGTGAGCAGCACTGATTTATGGGCTCCGGGGAGTGAGCAGCACTGATTTATGGGCACATTAGCGTGAGCAGCACTGATTTATGGGCACGTGGGAGTGAGCAACACTGATTTATGGGCACGTGGGAGTGAGCAGCACTGATTTATGGGCACGTGGGAGTGAGCAGCACTGATTTATGGGCTCCGGGGAGTGAGCAGCACTGATTTATGGGCATGTGGGAGTGAGCAGCACTGATTTATGGGCTCTGTTGAGTGAGCAGCACTGATTTATGGGCACGTTGGAGTGAGCAGCACTGATTTATGGGCACTGGGGAGTGAGCAGCACTGATTTATGGGCACTGGGGAGTGAGCAGCACTGATTTATGGGCACTGGGGAGTGAGCAGCACTGATTTATGGGCACGTGGGAGTCAGCAGTACTGATTTATGGGCTCCGGGGAGTGAGCAGCACTGATATATGGCTCACGGGAGTGAGCAGCACTGATTTATGGGCACGGGAGAGGGAGCAGCACTGATTTATGGGCACGTAGGAGTGAGCAGCACTGAATTATGGGCTCCGGGGAGTGAGCAGCACTGATTTATGGGCACGTGGGAGTGAGCAGCACTGATTTATGGGCACGTGGGAGTGAGCAGCACTGATTTATGGGCACGTGGGAGTGAGCAGCACTGATTTATGGGCACGTGGGAGTGAGCAGCACTGATTTATGGGCACGTGGGAGTGGGCAATACTGATTTATGGGCGCGTGGGAGGGGTTAATGATAGTGCGTCCGATATAAATGTATAACAGAAACTAATGGGGGGAACATTATTTACCTTTTTATTATGAAAAATTGGTCCACCAGAAATTGACACTAGACGTACTCGAACCTCAAACTCTTCCTCCGCCTCTCTTTGTCTGCACTGTGTACACACAGACAATGAGGGCGGAGTGAAGATTTGGAGGTCGGACGCACTATCATTAACCCCTTTTGAGATGTGAGTGAGCAGCGCTTCAGAGCGCTGCTCTGAACAGTGCCTGGCGCATGCGCATGAGGCAGAGGCTGCAGCGGCCTCGAAGACGCAGGCTGGGTGTGTACGCAGGCGCGATGTAACCACGGCAGGGCGCAGGCGCAGAAGATTAGACATGAACGATGCCAGGAGGATTCAATTGCCCATGCGCAGGATCGTGACTGTGGAGGGTTGTAGCCGCCCAGCAAAGTGAATATTGATGAGCTGGGCGGGGCTTCAGAACGGCAGTTGGGAGCGGCTGGCTGGGCGCATTTTGAGATGAAACGCCGCCCCTTGGGCAGATTGGTGACGAGACAGGCAGGTTATAATTTTTTTTTTCTGTATTTATAAGGTGGACAGGGGGGATACTTAGATGCTTTTAATAGACTGTATAAGACCTGTAATGTCATATATATAACTAAATATGCTGATTTGGCCTGTCAGTGTCCCTTTAAGTACTATTTCAAATGTCCTATATATTGCATAGTAAGATTTTGGCATGAAAACATATTTCTAATTATAAATATACAGAATATAAGTTTTTGACTCTGCTTATTCCCTCTTAGGCCTCATGCACAAGGCCGTTCCGTGCATGTAGGGCCGCAATTTTCGGTCCCCAATGCACGGGCAACATCCGTGCGGATTCCGCAGAGGGATCCAGATGGTGCAATACGGGTACAACCGGACAACGGCCGTGTGCATGAGGCCTTACTCTGTTATCCTATGTGGTGTTGTATTGTAAGATTCTGGTAGCTATCCTGGACATGAAGGTTGGTTTGCACAGGCCCAGACTAAGGACCCCTTTACACTGTCCTATCATTGGGGCTGAAGATTTATAAGGACACTCATTCTTGTTAAATGCCGGCGCCTCTTCAAAACTTCGGCAGATTCACCGCCAGTTATAGGGTTAATAAGACCGGTGTCTAAAATGCCGGTCTTAATAAATGACCCCCATAGACTTAAAAAAAAAAAAAAAAAGAGGGAAGGAGAGTCGTCATTGCCACCTAGGAGTTCTGAATGTATAAATTCTGTATCATAATTGTGTAGTCTGATGCTATAATATACATAATGGGGATCATTTATCAAACTGGTGTAAAGTAGAACTGGCTCAGTTGTCCATAGCAACCAATCAGATTCCTCCTTTCATTTTCCGAAGGAGCAGTCCAAAATGAAAGGCGGGAATCTGATTGGTTGCTATGGACAACTAAGCCAGTTCTACTTTACACCAGTTTGATAAATAACCCCAAAATCCTTATGACTTTATTAAAGGTTTACTAAAAGTGGCATTCCCCTTTAAACATTACTGCTCTATATACAGTTCTTCATTCAGACTAGATCTCTGATGACATCAGCCAAAAGCCCCGCCCCCTTAGAATACTGAAGCTTGGTGACATCACAATGCTGTGTCCAGGCTTCTATGTGTTGGGGAACATTGGATTCTTTTGAGGGTTAGTTGTCTGAGATTATGGATTCGAGAAGAATTGCTCTTGTATTTCTATTATTTTTTACATTTTATGTTCAAGGAAAGCCCACAAAAACACCTGCAGGTAATGGATATTATCACTGGGGGTTTATCTTACGGAATGGGGGCTGAATATTGTATTTATCCTTACATGATTACGGGTCCTAGAGGCAAACCTGGCTGGTATCTCTGTGGCTTGGAGCTCAGGTTATAGGACAGTGGGCTGTGTGTGGCATTGTAACTGAGCCCCATTTACTTGGATGGCGCTGAACTGCAATACCGTACACAACCCCTGGACAAGAGGGAGGATATTTCAGAAAAAAAGCTGCAAGGTTTCTAATCTCATACAATGGCCTTAAATGATTACAATTTCTCTGTAGCCACCACTAGTGGGCACTTACTAAATACTGATTTATTGTTATCTTCTGTCTCCCCGTGTCCCCGTTTTGGGGTTCAGCTGCCGCTATCATTGAATTCATGTCTTTATTTCCCTTCATTCTTTCATGGACAGTGACTTCCCCAGGATCAGGGAGGACAACCCCTGGTCCGGACAGCGCCGGTGCAAACTACAGTGAGTAGTCAATTCCTTCCTCTCCTAATTCTACTCTCATCATCCTCTACCAAGCCCTGACTGTAGTGGAGGAGAACAGCCACTAAGCTGCTCCTTTGGGGGATTGGTCCTATAAAGTGATGCTGGAACATATAATGATGTGCCCCTTATCCAGACCTTACCAGCCCACAGTCCAGCAATTACCCCTCCATGCCCAGCCAAGCTGCCAGTGCCTACCTGCTGATGTCCTCACGAAGGGCACTGCTGGCATCAGGAGGATCTTGAGATGTTGTACAATGTCTTGTCGAATATGTTCTCTATAAGAATTGATAACGAGCATCTTGTGTCGTTATTACCAGTCATGTACCGCGTTGTCCTGCCGCTAGGCATATGTCCATTGATTGCCGGTGCAATTATCATCTTTTGCTGGTGAGTTTCCAATTTTTTTCTATTCTACACATCACATTATTCTCTATACACTGTACTGTCTTACCTACAGGGGGCGCAGTAACTACTGCAGCAAGGTTATTCAAAACAGAGGAGGATAAAATCATAAAGGTAACATCTAAAACAGAGAAGGAAATCACAAAGATAACACCAAAATCAGAGAAGGAGAAGATCACTAAGAGAACATCCCGCCTGAACCAGTTCCATAAATGGCTTAAAAAAAGGACTCAAAAAAAGAACACCTGCTGCAGCTGCCGGTCAATGGACTAAATGGAGTTAACCTACCATCATGCCCATTAGTCCGTAAGCCCTGGAACACCATCTACAGTGGCCATATCTGTCTGTTTGTCTGTCTATCTGTATGTCCGTCTTCCCCTCTATCTGTCCCCCTGTCTGTCTATCTATCATAGAATACATAGGTAGATTGGAGACACCTGGAGGGGGTGTACATCTCATCTACATTTTTTAAATGTAGGTGAGATGAAAAATCCAGGAAAGTTGGGTTTCCTCAGTAAATTTTGTTTGCTGAGGATTTTAGTACCTTTGTTTTCCGGGCCTGGATTCTTTTGGAATGGCAGGTAGGTTGGCAGTGGGACCTGCCATTCCCTCCCCCTCCAGTACATCCCCCCCTTCCCCCCAATTACCCCAGGCAATGCTGCTGGACTCCTTACTGGTGAATAAAACTGTTGATAAGCCCAGTCAAGGTCTGAGTCTAGGAAGGCACAGTAGCCACAGTGGAACGTCTGTGCTCTGAATACTGTTATCTGTGAACTGATCTCTATGTGATGTTACTGTTTTGTTGCTGGACCAAATAAAGCCAAGATATATTTTTAACCTCTAAAGACTCTGAATGTTGTCATTGCTAACCCCCATCCCATATATACCGATCCCAACAATATCTACACCATTGGTTGGAATGATCCATCCGGAATCAGTGACTGGCTCTGTTACTTAGTTCATACAAGCGGTACAGCAGGATCTACTGACATGAATAAGAGATCTGCTACTAGCATTGTTCCAGCTGGTTCTAGACTCTAGAAAAGAAGCTGTATAGAGGTACACTGGCCCAGACCTTAAAGGGGATTTCCAGCTTTAACCCCCTTTATAATTAGGCTCTGGAATATGGCATATATGAAACAAGAAACACACTTATCTGCTACCTTCTGCTAACTTCCAGTACTAAGGCTCCATTCACATGTGCATATCCCGGTCCCTCTCGATATAGACATGTGACCACTGCAGCCAATCGCCGGCTGTCACATGTTTGTATAGAGATGTTCCAAGAAGCAAAGATCAGCGGGGAATCCAGGAAGCATCGGAACTGGGATATTACTCACTCCATATGTAAGCATTACTTTGTGTATTTTATTGTCAAGCATTCTAAGGGTACTTTCACACTTGCGTTATTCTTTTCCGGCATAGAGTTTCGTCAAAAGGGCTCTATGCCGGAAAAGAACTGATCAGGCATATTTCAATGCATTCTGAATGGATAAAAATCAGTTCAGTTTGCATCAGTATGCCTTCCGTTCAGTCACTGTCAGACATTTTGGGCGGACATAATACCGCAGCATGCTGCGGTATTATGTCCATCCAAAATGCCTGATCAGTCGCTGGAATGCCGGATCCGTCACTAATGCAAGTCAATGGGATCTGGCATTGCGAAACAACTGAAGGACAGATGCGCAGACCGGGAAAACTGTGAAAAAGACTGCGAGACGGATCCGTCTATCCGCATGACAAGCGGAGAGACGGATCCGTTCTTGCAATGCATTTGTAGACGGATGTCACACTGATCGGCGGATCCGGCAGACAGCTCCGACGACGGAACTTCCTGCCGGATCACACTAAGGCTAGTGTGAAAGTACCCTAAGTGTTTTTTAAATAAATAAACATCTCCAGGGACACAATATTACACGTATGTTCCAGAGTGGGCATTTCTGGGATGTATTGTGGAAGATGCGGGGGGAATGGGACTTATTAAAGGGGTTGTCCAGGCTCAGAGCTGAACCCAGACAAACCTCTATTTTCGCCCAGACAGCCCCACAGACTTCAATGGAAGTGTTTGTTCTGCATGAGGGACCAAAGCAGTGCAAGTCTCTAAGGTTTTTTCCATTGATCCATGGTCAGTAGAAAAACAAGGATGTGTGAATAGACAAATTAAAATAAATGGATACATGTGCTGTTTATGAAGAAGTGATATGTGAATTAGGGCTAACCAGAGGGTCAGGGGCGTGGCTAAAGGCTCATGGGCCCTGGTACAAGAGTTCAGCTTGGGCCCCCACCTTCCCTCAGCGCTTTGTGAAGGGGCAGGGGTGCACCAAGCCTTTCTGCTGCCTGAGGTAAAAATTGAAACGACCCCACCATACCAAACCCCAGGGCCGTTTTTAGACAAAGTGTGGCCCTGGGCAAAATTGAAAGTGGGGCCCCAAATCCTGAAATATTGGACTAGCAGCACGGACAGCGGTTGCAACCACAGCAGCTGATTGTAGGACGCAACATTATCTCTCTTTAGCCTTTCCACTGTAAACTGCTGATCATGCAGCCTCTTTCGGTATGTTCACACAAAGTATTTTCTGGGCTTAAAAAAAACGAATGCAGAATCCGCATCAGGTTTTTCTGGGATGTGTTTTTTTTCTGACGCATTTTATAACACTTTTTGATGCAGTTTTGGCGTGGATTTTTATTCCTTTCCATTTTCAATGGGAATTCTGGACATGGATGATAATGTTGTGCATGCACACTGTTATGGGGGACCTGTGGATGACACCGTTATTGGCATCTGTAAATGACACACTGTTATGGGGAACCTGTGGATGACACACTGTTATTGGCATCTGTGGATGACACACTGTTATGGGCATCTGAGGAGGACACACTGTTATGGGGGACCTGTGGATGACACATTGTAATGGGTGGGTCTATGGAACACACATTGTAATGGGAAGGTCTATGGATGACACTAAAATGGGGGACCGGTAAATGAGACACTTATAGGGGACCTGTAGATGACACACATATGGGGGATATGTGGATGACGCACTGTTATAATGGATCTGTGGATATCACACTGTTATGGGGAATCTTTGGATAACACACTGTTATGGGGGACATATGGAACCTGTGGATGACACACTGTCATATGGGACCTGTGGATGATACACTGTTATAGGGGACCTGTGGATGGCACACTGTTATATGGGACCTGTGAATGACACACTGTTATGGGGGATCTGTGAATGACACACTGTTATGGGGGATCTGTGAATGACACACTGTTATGGGGGATCTGTGGATGACACACTGTTATGTGGGACCTGTGGATGTCACACTCTTTTGGGGGACCTGTGTAGGACACACTGTTATGGGGGACCTGCATATGTCACATTGTTATGTGGTACCTGTGGATGACACACTGTTATGGGGGACCTGTGGATGACACACTGTTATGGGGGACCTGTGGATGACACACTGTTATGAGGGACCTGTGGATGACACTGTTAGAGGGAATCTGTAGTTGACACTGTTATGGGGGATCTGTGGGGGAAACACTTATGGGAGACCTGTAGATTACACTGTTATGGGGGATATGTGAATGAAGAACTGTTATGGGGGATATTTGGATGAAACTGTTATGGGGGACTTGTGGCTGTCACACTGTTATGGGGAATCTGTGGATGACACACTGTTATGTGGGATCAGTGGATGACACACTGTTATGGGGAACCTGTGGATGACACACTGTTGTGGGGAACCTGTGGATGAGACTGTTATGGGGGACCTGTGGAGGACACACTGTTATGTGGGGACCTGCAGATACCACATTGTTATGTGGTACCTGTGGATGACACAATGTTATGGGGGACCTGTGGATGACACACTGTTATGGTGGATCTGTGGATGACACACTGTTATGAGGGACCTGTGGATGACACTGTTAGGGGGAATCTGTAGTTGACACTGTTATGGGGGATACACTTATGGGAGACCTGTAGATGACACTGTTATGGGGGATATGTGAATGATGAACTGTTATGGGGGATGTTTGGATGAAACTGTTATGGGGGACCTGTGGCTGTCACACTGTTATGGGGAAACTGTGGATGACACACTGTTATGTGGGATCAGTGGATGACACACTGTTATGGGGAACCTGTGGATGACACACTCTTACAACCATGACCAATGGAGAGACAGGTTATGGTATGAAGTGATTGGCTGGAAGGCGGTCTTACAATCATGCCCAATGGAGAGACAGGTTATGGTATGAAGTAATTGGCTGGCGAAGATGTGAATACAAAGTTATGTTCGCGCGTTCGCACACTTATTCGTGCCCTTTCCGTTGCCGCGCTTATCCTCGTGGATGAAGAAACCTTTGTTCTACGGTCCTCATCCCTCCCGCCTCAGCTGGCGCCACGACACTGGTATCCTGCAGTAATACCAGGCCGGGCATAAATCAGCTACAGGTCAAGACGACCAGACCATCGTGCGAAAGCCTCTGCGCAGATGTGAACACGAATGCAAACGAATCTGCGCATCTCCATAGGACAGATGGTGACCATACGGCGAACAATAATTTTTCCACAACATTAATCTATACTCCAACGCCCCACTCCTCCATTAACAATGCAGACTACCTAAACAATGCCATCTTCATTAGTTTAACTAGAGCCCTCTATGGCGCAGACAGTCATGTGGTAATTGAACACAGCGTGGCCACATCACAAGCACCACACGAGAATGTCGTTTGGTTGCGCCCTGGAGTCACATTGAGCCTGCAGGACACAAGGAGCTCACATAGGGGCACAGGGAGCTTACATAAAAAACACAGAGAGCACACACAGCGAGCACAGGGAGTGCACACAGCAGGCACAGGGAGCGCACACAGCGGGCATAGGGAAGCACACACACAGCGGGCACAGGAGAGTGCACACACAGCGGGCACAGTGGAGAGCACAAACAACGGGCACAGTGGAGTGCACACAGCGGGTTCACACGGGAGGTCACAGGAAGCACATACAGCGGGCACATGGATCACACACAGGAAGCACATAGAGGGGGTATAGGGAGCTCACACAGCTGGCACAGGGAGCTCACACAGCGGGCACATGGTAGCGGGCAAAGTGGAGCGCACACAGAGCGGGCACAGGGAGCACAGACAGCGGGCACAGGGAGAACATACAGTGGGCACAGGGGAGAGCACACACAGAAAGCACAGGGAGCACACACAGCGTGCACACAGAGGGGTCACAGTGAACTTATACAGTGGGCACACACAGCGGGCACAGAGGAGCACACACAGAGCAGGCACAGGGAGCACAGACAGCAGGCTCAGGGAGAACACACAGCGAGCACAGGGGAGCGCACACACAGAAAGCACAGGGGGGCGCACACACAGAAAGCACAGGTAGCTCACACAGCGTGCACAGGGATCCCACAAAGCGTGTAGACAGAGGGGGCACAGTTAGCATATAAAGAGGGCACAGAGAGCTCACACAGCGTGCACAGAGAGCACACACAGCGTGCACAGGGATCAAACAGCGGCACAGGGAGCTCTTACAGCAGGCACAGGGAGCTCACACTGCAGGCTCACACGGGGGGCCCAGGAAGCACACACAGCGGGCACAGGGATCACACACAGGGAGCAAACAGAGGGGGCATAGGGAGCACACACAGCGGGCACAGTGAGCTCATGCAGCGGGCACAGGGGAGCGCACACAGAGAGGGCACAGGTAACTCACACAGCGGGCACAGGGAACTCAAAGTGGGCAAAGGGAGCTCACACAGGGGGCTCACACGAGGGGTTACAGAAAGCACATACAGCGGGCACAGGGATCACACACAGGAAGAACACAGAGAGGGCATAGGGATCTTACACAGGAGGTACAGGGTAATGCACACAGCGGGGGCACAGGGAGCACACACAGTGGGCACAGGGAGCACACACAGCTGGTACAGGGGAGTGCACACACAGCGGGCACAGGGAGCTCACACAGCAGGCATCGGGAGCGCAGAGGAGGGGGCACAGGGAGCACACAGGAGGGGGAACAGGGAGCACACAGGAGGGGGCACAGGGAGCACACAGGAGGGGGCACAGGGAGCACCCAGGAAGGGGCACAGGGAGCACAGAGGAAGGGGCACAGGGAGCACAGAGGAAGGGGCACAGGGACCACACAGGAAGGGGCACAGAGAGCACACAGGAAGGGACACAGAGAGCACACAGTAAGGGGAACGGGGAGCACACAGGAAGGGGAACAGGGAGCACACAGGAGGGGCACAGGGAGCACACAGGAAGGGGCACAGAGAGCACACAGGAAGGGGCACAGAGAGCACACAGGAAGTGGCACAGGGAACACATAGGAAGTGGCACAGGGAACACATAGGAAGGGGCATATGGACCACACAGGAAGGGGAACATGGACCACACAGGAGGGGGCATGGGGAAACACAGAGCTGACAATGGGAACTCACAGGTCAGTGACCATCAGTAGTTGAGGGAAGTGCAGGGCTGCTACAATGAGAGTGTAACCCCAGCAGCCCTGCACCCCCCTCCTCCACAGACTGTTGGTAATTCAGGGAGGGGAAAGGAAAAGAATCCCTCCGCTCCAAAAGGGGGGGGGGGTGGGGGCGTATTGTAACCGGAACTTGCACGGAAAGAACACATGGACAAGAGAGTTAAGTTTTTGCTGGGTGATGATCGGCCACAGCTTGTTTATTTGAACGGCAAAACTCAAGAACTGTAATCTCAGAGCGGTATGCCAACCGCTGGAATCCTGGCGGGCAAGTACGCCAACAGCTATCACCAACTCTCCGTTGTAACAAATGCTGCCAGCTGTGACTTTCATAGCTTAAGAAAAGAAAAATAACATAAACAAGTAATCCACCATAAAATCTTACTCCAAACGCCTATTACCGGAAATAACCACATAAGGGAGGGAGGGCGGGAAACTTGGCTTCCACGGACAAGAGGAAGCACTGAGGCTGGGGGAAGAACTATATAACCTCCTGAGAGGGAGGGGTTAACACCCCGTCCCCACCCCTCAAAGCATGACACCATTAAAGAGGAGCAGCTTCAGCATTAACCCCTTGCTGACCATCATCATTATAGGGGCCAGACGACCCCACATGACCATGGGGATTGGGAAGGGGGACCACCAGTCCCTAAGCACCCTCCCTAATCCGTCGGGCGCTTGCCAGACTGTTGGTAATTCAGGGAGAGGAAGGGAAAAGAATCCCTCCGCTCCAAAAGGGGGGGCCCTATTGTAACCGGAACTTGCACGGAAAGAACACTCGGATAACAGAGTTAACTTTTTGCTGGGTGATGATCGGCTACAGCTTGTTTATTTGAATGGCAAAACTCAAGAACTGTAATCTCGGAGCGGTATGCCAACCGCCGGACTCCTGGCGGGCAAGTAGGCCAACAGCTATCACCAACTCTCCGTTGTAACAAATGCCGCCACAGATGAGAACCCGTTACCTTAGACAGGGTTCCGACCACCACCCAGCAAAAACATAGCCTGTTTAATACCTTCCTGCAGGCCGGAAATAAAGATGTCAAGGCCAATCTCTGTGAGATGGACACCATCCGGCCTCATTAGAGACCTATTATCCCCTTCAAATTGGCGATGACGCACTACAATACCACCACAGGATCGCACAAAACGGGACATGCGGGAATTGACCGTCCTCCTGCTTTTCTCAGCAGCTTCAGCATCCCTGACACCATGCCATACCACACGGGGAATGATTTCCGACCACACCAATACCATTTCAGCGAAAAAGGACGAGAATCTTTCAATAGCCGAGCGCATGAGGGTCATAAGATCCGCTAATCGTGAGAGGCATAGGTCGTTACCCCCAGCATGAATTACGAGTATAACAGGGCCCCTAGAATAAAAACCAATGTCTACCACCTCCGTGAGAATTTGAGACCACCTAAGACCTCGGATCTCTCTCCAAGAGACATCCACTTCCCGAAATTCAAGTGTTCGTCCTCCAGGCCTGCACTCCGCTCTCTGAGCTGCCCAAAAGATGTATGAGTGGCCAACCAACCAGACCGCAGGGCGCACTGCACCTAAAAGAAAAAGTCAGCAGAAGCCTGGATATGGAAATTAACCACCTCAGCCCCTATAGCTTAAACACCCTGAAAGACCAGGCCACTTTTTACACTTCTGACCTACACTACTTTCACCGTTTATTGCTCGGTCATGCAACTTACCACCCAAATGAATTTTACCTCCTTTTCTTCTCATTAATAGAGCTTTCATTTGGTGGTATTTCATTGCTGCTGACATTTTTACTTTTTTTGTTATTAATCGAAATTTAACGATTTTTTTGCAAAAAATGACATTTTTCACTTTCAGTTGTAAAATTTTGCAAAAAAAACGACATCCATATATAAATTTTGCTCTAAATTTATTGTTATACATGTCTTTGATAAAAAAAAAATGTTTCGGTAAAAAAAAAAAATGGTTTGGGTAAAAGTTATAGCGTTTACAAACTATGGTACAAAAATGTGAATTTCCGCTTTTTGAAGCAGCTCTGACTTTCTGAGCACCTGTCATGTTTCCTGAGGTTCTACAATGGCCAGACAGTACAAACACCCGACAAATGACCCCATTTCGGAAAGAAGACACCCTAAGGTATTCGCTGATGGGCATAGTGAGTTCATAGAACTTTTTATTTTTTGTCACAAGTTAGCGGAAAATTATGATTTATTTTTTTTTTATTTTTTTTATTACAAAGTCTCATATTCCACTAACTTGTGACAAAAAATAAAAAGTTCTATGAACTCACTATGCCCATCAGCGAATACCTTTGGGTGTCTTCTTTCCAAAATGGGGTCACTTGTGGGGTAGTTATACTGCCCTGGCATTCTAGGGGCCCAAATGTGTGGTAAGGAGTTTGAAATCAAATTCTGTAAAAAATGGCCAGTGAAATCCGAAAGGTGCTCTTTGGAATGTGGGCCCCTTTGCCCACCTAGGCTGCAAAAAAGTGTCACATGTGGTATCTCCGTATTCAGGAGAAGTTGGGGAATGTGTTTTGGGGTGTCATTTTACATATACCCATGCTGGGTGAGATAAATATCTTGGTCAAATGCCAACTTTGTATAAAAAAAATGGGAAAAGTTGTCTTTTGCCAAGATATTTCTCTCACCCAGCATGGGTATATGTAAAATGACACCCCAAAACACATTCCCCAACTTCTCCTGAATACGGAGATACCACATGTGTGACACTTTTTTGCAGCCTAGGTGGGCAAAGGGGCCCACATTCCAAAGAGCACCTTTCGGATTTCACCGGCCATTTTTTACAGATTTTGATTTCAAACTCTTTACCACACATTTGGGCCCCTAGAATGCCAGGGCAGTATAACTACCCCACAAGTGACCCCATTTTGGAAAGAAGACACCCCAAGGTATTCGCTGATGGGCATAGTGAGTTCATGGAAGTTTTTATTTTTGTCACAAGTTAGTGGAATATGAGACTTTGTAAGAAAAGAAAAAAAAAAATCATCATTTTCCACTAACTTGTGACAAAAAATAAAAAATTCTATGAACTCGCTATGCCCATCAGCGAATACCTTGGGCTGTCTTCTTTCCAAAATGGGGTCACTTGTGGGGTAGTTATACTCACCTGGCATTCTAGGGGCCCAAATGTGTGGTAAGTAGGTAAATGACCTGTGAAATCCGAAAGGTGCTCTTTGGAATGTGGGCCCCTTTGCCCACCTAGGCTGCAAAAAAGTGTCACACATGTGGTATCTCCGTATTCAGGAGAAGTTGGGGAATGTGTTTTGGGGTGTCATTTTACATATGCCCATGCTGGGTGAGAGAAATATCTTGGCAAAAGACAACTTTTCCTATTTTTTTATACAAAGTTGGCATTTGACCAAGATATTTATCTCACCCAGCATGGGTATATGTAAAATGACACCCCAAAACACATTCCCCAACTTCTCCTGAATACGGAGATACCACATGTGTGACACTTTTTTGCAGCCTAGGTGGGCAAAGGGGCCCACATTCCTTTTAGGAGGGCATTTTTAGACATTTGGATACCAGACTTCTTCTCACGCTTTGGGGCCCCTAAAATGCCAGGGCAGTATAAATACCCCACATGTGACCCCATTTTGGAAAGAAGACACCCCAAGGTATTTAATGAGGGGCATGGCGAGTTCATATAAAAAAAAAAAAATTGGCACAAGTTAGCGGAAATTGATTTTTTGGATTTTTTTTCTCACAAAGTCTCCCTTTCCGCTAACTTGGGACAAAAATTTCAATCTTTCATGGACTCAATATGCCCCTCAGCGAATACCTTACGGTGTCTTCTTTCCAAAATGGTGTTATTTGTGGGGTGTTTGTACTGCCCTGGCATTTGAGGGTCTCCGCAATCATTACATGTATGCCCAGCATTAGGAGTTTCTGCTATTCTCCTTATATTGAGCATACGGGTAATGAGATTTTTTTTTTCCGTTCAGCCTCTGGGCTGAAAGAAAAAAATGAACGGCACAGATTTCTTCATTCACATCGATCAATGTGGATGAAAAAATCTCTGCCAAAAAAAGAAAAAGGAGGGGAAAGGCGTCTGCCAGGACATAGGAGCTCCGCCCAACATCCATACCCACTTAGCTCGTATGCCCTGGCAAACCAGATTTCTCCATTCACATCAATCGATGTGGATGAATAAATCATTGCCGGGATTTTTTTTTTTATATATACAAAGTGTTTGCCAAAGTATATGAACACCGCCACCTACTCAGCTCATATGCCTCGGCAAACGTATCTTTTACTGCAGAGGAGAAATCTCGTCTTGCAGCGCCGCATACACCGACTTGCGTGTAATCTGACAGCAGCGCAATGCTTCTGTCAGAATGCACATCAGTGCTGCAGCTAGTCGATCGGTTGGTCCACCTGGAAGGTAAAAAAAACAAAACAAAAAAGAAAAAACCAGGCCGCAACGCAATAAATTTATTAACTTTTGAACAGAACATATAAACTTTTTTTAACTGAACGTTAACTTTTTTACTTACCGGTAATTTTTTTTTTGTTTAGTTTTTTTTACCTTTTTAGAACAAACCTCTCCTTCCCCATGGGACAATGTACAAAGCGCAAATCGCCCAAAGATGTGGCAAAGTACGTTATGCACTTTATCCCAGGTGAAAGGAGAGATTTGCAGCAGCTGTGAGTAAAAGGGCCCTAATAGCCCTGTGTGCCTGTCCTGTGAGATGCAATCCCTATGCTAGGTGTACCTGTGTGTGGTACTTCCGGAAACACTCTCCTAAGCATAGGGCAGGGTGGTCAGGGGAAATGTCGCTCGTGTAGACGGCTAACTACACTGGTGGTTGGGGCCACGGAACCTCCTGTATCAGGTTCTCGATGATCTCTTCCTGGAATTTGAGGAAGGATCGTGTTCTCCCAGCCTTACTGTAGAGAACAAAACTATTATACAGAGCCAATTGAATTAAATATACAGACACCTTCTTATACCAGCGTCTGGTGCGTCGGGAAACTAAATAGGGAGCCAACATCTGGTCAATGAAGTCCACCCCTCCCATGAGCGCATTATAGTCGTGGACTGAGAGGGGCTTTTCAATGACACGGGTTGCCCTTTCAATTTGGATTGTCGTGTCTGCGTGAATGGAGGAGAGCATGTAAACGTCACGATTGTCTCTCCATTTCACCGCGAGCAGTTCTTCGTTACACAAGGCAGCCCTCTCCCCCTTTGCAAGACGGGTGGTAACGAGCCGTTGGGGGAAGCCCACGCGACTAGTTCGCACGGTGCCACAGGCGCAAATCTGTTCTAGAAACAAATGCCTAAAGAGGGCAACACTTGTGTAAAAATTGTCTACATAAAGATGGTACCCCTTGCCGAATAAGGGTGACACCAAGTCCCAGACTGTCTTCCCACTGCTCCCCAGGTAGTCAGGGCAACCGACCGGCTCCAGGGTCTGATCTTTTCCCTCATAGATCCGAAATTTGTGGGTATAGCCTGTGGCCCTTTCACAGAGCTTATACGGTGGCTGCGACGGGGTAACTACTGCACGTGCCACCGTACCAGCTTCAACTGCCCTTCTGGTGCTCGCTACTTCACCATGTTGTACGGCAGTGCTGGTACTAGGTCCAGGGAGGGCTGCGCTCCTGGTGTATGCCTCACCACGTGATCCGGCAGCGACAGCCCCACTCTGCTGCTCTTGAAGCGGATCCTGCGCAACCTGTGGTCTAGCGACACGGGGCCGGGTACGCCTGGTTCTATCAGGGACCTCCACCTCCTCGTCCGAACTTTGGGTCAGAGAGCCACTGCTTTCTACAGGTTCATATTCTGACCCGCTAGATTCGTCAGATGAGGGTTCCCATTCCTCATCCGACTGGGTCAGAATCCTGTAGGCCTCTTCAGAAGAATACCCCCTGTTTGACATTTTGGACTACTAAATTTAGGGGTATTCCCTGAGACTACCCAAGAAAAAAAGCAAGCCTGTCTTACAAAGGGGAGGCTAGCGAAGTACCGGAGGCCGCTGCGGTTGATAAAAAATATCAAAACTGATTTTTTTATCGCCGCAGTGCGTGTAAAGTGAATGTGCAGTGATCAAAAAAAAAATATTTTTTGTCACTGCGGTGGGGCGGGCGTGGGTGAACGCACGTGTGGGCGACCGATCAGGCCTGATCGGGCAAACACTGCGTTTTGGGTGGAGGGCGAGCTAAGGTGACACTAATACAATTATAGATCTGACCGTGATCAGTTTTGATCACTTACAGATACTATAAAAGTACAAATGCTGATTAGCGATACGCTAATCAGCGAATAAGGGACTGCGGTGCGGTGGGCTGGGCGCTAACTGATCCCTAAACTACCTAACCAAGGGGCCTAAACTAATCCTAAAACCTAACAGCCAATACTAGTGAAAAAAAAAAGTGACAGTTTACACTGATCACTTTTTGTCTTTCACTAAGTGATTGACAGGGGGCGATCAAGGGGTTAATTAGGATGATGGGGGTGATGGAAGGTGATCTGGAGCTAAGGACAGTGTTTGGTGTGTACTCACAGTGATGTCTGCTCCTCTGCTGGATCCAACCGACGAAAAGGACCAGCAGAGGAGCAGAGAAGCCATATAACAGATCATATTTACTAATATGATCTGTTATTTGGCTTGTGATTCGATTTTTAAAAAATCAGCAACCTGCCAGCAACGATCATTGGCTGGCAGGTTGCTGATGCAATTCTCCTCGAACTTTTGCCGGCCCGCGATGCGCATGCGCGGGCCGGCTGTGACCGAAATCTCGCGTCTCGCGAGAGGACGCGCCGGCGCGTCCAGGCGGAATGAATCAACCACCTCCAGGACGCGTCGCTGCGTTCGGCGGTCAAGGCCATAACCATGACCATACACATCGTACATAGTCTCCACATAAACATGTGCAATAGAGCCGGATTGGGGTATACACTCTGAAGCCAATAATATGCAATGGCTGGGGTAGGTGTAAGTGATAGTCTATGGTTTGTTCGTGACGCCAGCTCCAGCTTGCGCAGGGTACTAACGCAGGGCCCTTTAAGGGGTTGAAACTCACGTACCAGGTTAGGAATGCCAGAGTGGTGTAATGTCTCTGTATGGTAGCAGTAATGGTGTCAACGGTGTCTCCAACCTGGGTTCGGCTGGACTCCTGGATCCTGGCTCACATGCAATAAAATGAGTGTGTTGCTAGTAGGAGTAATTGAGGGATTTGCAGCAAGAATTGAGATCCAGACTTGGAATAAAGTTCAAACTGGTCTTTACTTGATGCAGCAGTAATCCAGATGAGATACAGCAATATTCTGAAGTCCCAGCAGGTATTGGCAATGTGTAGCAGGAATCTATCTTCTGCTTCTATCATGTGCCTGGAGCACTTTTGCAGGATAAGTGGTCTGCTTATGGCTCTGTAATGTGGCAGGAATTTGTATCTTCTGCTGAGTATGGGACTGACTAGCTGAGGAGGAATTTGGCTTCTTCTGGTCTCTGGACGGTACTCACAGTTGTGCTCACAGGGTATGCTTCTTCCTGGAGTACTGGAGATGGCTGCTTGCTTCTACATCAGCTGAGGCTGAAGGTCTCAGACTGGGAATGATGATCTTTTGTCTCAGCCGAGACAAGGTCCTGGGTTGGATCCCTATAACTGGGAGCTCCTACTCGCACAGCCTTCCCCTAGCCGGGGTGGCTGGCACACTAATTCTTACTTCCTCTCCACCCATGAGGCAGGATGTGGGAACATTTCACACCTCCTCACAGAGGGGGAGCTAAACTGGAATGAACTATTCCAGTTCAGAAACACTAAACTGAACTAAGTCCCTGCTAAACACATTGCTGCCACCTGCTGGTGTACATGAAAATTACAGCAATATATACTTTACAAGGCTTAGAATATGCACAATTGTGAGGAAATTACATGAAATTACACAAGATGACAATGTTAATGCCTTTAACAGGTTGTAGCGGGGTAAAAGAGCTTCGTAACATAACTCTGGGATGTTACACATGCATAGCTGAATATATTTTCTCATTTTTTTATTTTTTTTATTTCAAAAGATCCGGCCTAATGTACCTGGCATAACAAGCAGATTGCCACCTCGTGATACGCATGACCTCAGCTTCTGGCAGGCCCGCCCTGGCTGCCTCCGTAGCAGCCCCAATACAGAACGAATGGGTGCCGAACTCCCTCGGATCGACCCCCACTCACTCCAGGCAAGTGCGAAAAACAGATGTGAACTGGAACTTAGTCTTAGATCTGCGAACCAAAACTCTGATTGCTCCATTACCAAAAACTACATCCTGAAATAGCAAACCCCCTGGCCTACGTCTACAGGGGGGAGCTCACCCACCCGGAGGGCAGCAAAAAATGCCAAACTGAAACAGGCGGGGAACAATGCGGCCTCAAAAGGCGAAACGCACACACCCGGACAAACCTCGACCAGCCTGCATAACAGGCTGAACGAGATGGGACGCCTGCAGTCCCTAACAACATACTCCTTTCTCCAACCCCTCAAAGCCTGCCTGACAATGAAATGTTTTGTGACATCAGGCCAACCACATAGCTGGAAGTGGAAGGCTACTCCGGACAACCGGCTCTGAGCCACTGGCGCCGACACTCCCATAGATCTCAACTTGAGCAACCACTCAACCGTCGCTTCCAAGCGGAGACCATTATGAGAAGCCACATCTCTCGAACCAACCCCCGACAACCAGTCAGCCCAGGCCTTACCGTGAGCCTGCCAAGTTACCAGAGCCACCGATGAACTGATAAGGGACATCAGCTGCTGACCACCAAACGCATTAGGTGCTGTGGACATTCCTCCCCGGCTTGCTCCACCTCTGGAAGCAGTTCCCGAAAAACCTGCCAATGAAAACGGAAAAGGGCGTCAGCAATTTTGTTATCAACACCTGGAACATGGCGAGCCCTGCAATAAATATTATGCTTCAAAGCAGACCCAACAAAGACTGTAACTGTTGAAGGGTAACTTTCCGTGCTGCTAGGAAACCTTCAATTAAATACTGCAGTTTCCAGATCTTCTCGAGAGGCAATCGGAAAACCATATCAACGGAATCAATTTCAATCCCCAAAAAAGACAATCGCTTGACCGGACCCTCCGTTCAGGACGGGTACAAGGATTTTTGCCGCCCTAGGCAAGATAAAAATTGCCGCCCCCCCCTTATAAGATGATCTGCCCATATCATGACATCACATATGTTCCACCCCTTTCACAGCATTTAAATTAAAAGAACTGCTATGTTTCCCTTAGTGTTAATCAAGCTTCTTGTAGCTGTCTCCCTGACAGCCGCTAGAGGTGCTTCCGCGATTCTCACTGTGAAAATTAGTGGGAAGACGCGGTACATAGTTTTGAATGTGTGCGCATGTGCATTCGCAGCTGAGAGGAGGATCGGGGAGAAGAGTTCCCAGTGCCGGCACTAGAGAAGGGTAAGTGGCTGAAGGGGTTTTAACCCCTTCAGCCCAGTGGGAGGGGGACACGAGGGTGCCCCACTCCTAACAACTATATAGTGCCAGGAAAATGAGTTTGTTTTCCTGGCACTATAGTGGTCCTGTAACACCAGTACTGCACAGTGTCTTTTCTCTGCAGGAACAGGCTATAGACACCAGTACCACTACATTAAACTGTAGTGGTTCTGGGACTATAGTGTCCTTTTAATGTTAGGTAAATTAGTTTTCAATGTAGTATTAATAACTAAACAATTAAATAATAAACATATTGCATTGTCTACTTACCACCAGGACAAGAAGATAATCTGGTCTCTGTCTGCAGTCTGGCTGCAGTCTGGCTCTGGGGACTGGAGACAAACACCAATGTCGCCCTGGGGAAGTAGAAAGCAGCTGCACTCCAGGAGCCCACTTCTGTCCCAGAAGGCACTGGGAAGCAGGAAATTGCTGGTGGCTGGCTGCTCGGCTGCTCAGTGGCCTTCCCTTCCTTCTTCGCTCCACCCCCTCTCTACTCTGCGTGCTCAAGGGTGGGAGGGGTCAGGGGGCGTAAACGTAGAGATCAGGGCGCCCAGTGCGCGGCTGTGCGACCCTGAGCTACCAAGCCTTCCATCCAGCTCCGCCTCCACCCTCAGCCTCAAGGTAAGCTCAGTCAGATCAGAGAGAAAGCAGTATCAGTCTCTCTGGTCTGCTGCACCCCCACGGCTTCACTGAGGCTCTGGACTGTCTGTACATAATCTCCGGCCGCCGGCTCAGTGCTGTGCCGCCTGGGGGATTCTTACTAGAGCGCTCAGCCGTTCAGGCGGCGCAGCCTGAGGGGCACCGCCGGCCGGCCGCCACTTAACCAGCGCCCCGGTATATTGGTACTCACCAGGTGCGGCAGTTGTCGTCGCCGAGGAACTACCGGGTTCCGGGACCTCAACCCGGGGTTCCGCTGTTGGTGCCAGGCTGGGAGCCCTGGATGCATGACTAGGCACCTGCCTCTTACGCTTTGAACGTGACGTCCGGCCAGACTCCTCAGATGCACCCGTCGATCCATCCGAAGATGACGGAGAGCGCCATCTAGAGGACCTGGAACGCCTACTTCTCCCAGAATCCCTGGAATGGTGACGGGACCGGCGCATGAGGGAATTACAACGGTAGTGCCTCCTGCTCTCATGGGAGGAGGTAGAAGACACAGAAATCTCCCTGCGCCTGCGCGACCTGGTGGTCGGAGGGAAACATGACAGTCTGCATAGATATAAGTGCTGGAAATGCTGCTGGTTGATTCAGGGCTGCCTCTTACAGCCTAAAAAAACTGCCGACGCTGTGGGCTGGGAAGGAGGGGGGGGGGGGGCGGGGGGAATCATGGGCCGCAGAACTGACATGCGCACCCATGTTATTAACAAGACTCGCCTGCCACGCGCTGCCTAGCTCCGGAGTGCTGGGAGAAGATGAGGGCGGAAGGGGCGGCGATAAAGCGCACTGCAGCGCATCCCAAACATGCCGGCCAAAACGGAGCGGCGCATGCGCCGACTGGGGAACTGAGGTGAGTGCGGGCAGCCCGGGAACGAACAGTGGGCATGGCCGGTGGGCTGTGACCAAAACGGGCAGGAGGGAGGGTATGCCGTGCGGATCGCCAGCCCCCTTTTGAAACGACATTGCTGCCTGTACACTGCGGCAGCACCGTCTCGCTCAAAAAGGCAAGGGGCAGAGGAGGAGGAGGAGGGCTGAGGGGAGCTGAGGCTGCTCAAAAACGAATGCAGCCAGCCCTCGCCTCCCTCAGAGTATCTCGCCAGAAGGGCATCCCTAAGGGAAGCGTCCCTTGCGGTCATCTTGGAGTGGACAGAGCCAGTCAGTACCTACCAAACTTGGCTTTCACGGAAAAGAAAAAGCACTGAGGCTGAGGGAAGAACTATATAACCTCCTGAGAGGGAGGTGTTAACACCCCATCCCCACCCCTCAATGCATGACACCATTAAAAAGGAGCAGCTTCAGCATTGACCATCACCATTATAGGGGCCAGACGACCCCACATGACCATGGGGATTGGGAAGGGGGACCACCAGTACCTAAGCACCCTCCCTAATCTGTCAGGCGCTTGCAAGACACTGCTGCATGCTTCTTACTAGATGGACTTACCAGGTGCTTTAATAAGACGGTCCTGGGGGCTCCTGCAGTCCAGCAGGAGTGTCCTTTGATCCTGATCTAGAGTGGGTAGTCGTAGGGGACGGAGAAAATTTTTGATGTCAGTTTCCGTGGCTGCAGATTTAGAAGTATATAGATTCTAATAAAATCCTAACAATACCCGGGATATTTTTTCAGTAGAAACCTGCACCATACCATCTGTGTCGCGCAGCGCCGCCAAGTAATTAGACTTCTGTTGAGCCCTAGTAATCAGAGCCAACAACCTGCCTGCCTTTTCCCCTTCCTCATAATACGTTTGCTTCAAGAAAAACCGCCTATTACGGGCATTTCGTAGCAAGCGGTTGTCTAACTGCTGCTGTGCCTCTCTCCACTGAGATTCATGCTCTGGTATAGGGTTTTCTACATAATTATTCTCTGCTGTCTCCACTGCCATAAGCAACTGTCTGGTAAGAGCACTATTCTCTTTTTTCCGACAATTAATTCTAGCAGCCAGTACTCCCCGCAGAAAAGCCTTCATCGTGTCCCACACTACTATCCTGCCGGCAGAAGGGAGATTATGTTAAAAAAATTTATTTAAGGCGTCCCTGACATCTGACAGATCAACTAGGATATTCAGCCAATAGGGGTTGAACTTCCAATTAGTAGATCTGCACGACACGGATGGCAACATCTGAAAGGTCGCCACAATCGGTGAATGGTCAGAAATTTGTCTAATGTCATCTAGCAAATAACCCATTTTCATCACCTGTGAGGAGTATGGTGGGGGAATATAGACCCCAATAATTACACATTCCACGGAGTATAAGGAGCCATGCAAATACACATATCTGCCCTCTCTGTCAATATTCTGGGAGAAACATGAGAACGCAATAGACCTGTGCACTAAGATGCTCACCCCCCGTGCATAAGTAGAATAGGTGGCATGGAAGCAGTGACCAGCCCATCTCGGTGTGAGAATGCTAGTTTGATCCGGTAGTAAATGAGTCTCCTGGAGACAGCAAATCAGGGGCTAATACTTCCCCATGCCATCCAACACAGCTCGTCTTTTATTGGCCTCCTTTATCCCCCTAACGTTCCAGCTGAAAAAAGTCACCCTACTAGCCATTAGAACAATACGACCAACTGTAAATGAGGCGAATCTGAGTCTAATCTATCCCAGCAACGCGCTTCAGCTGCATTTTCGCTGTAAGTGGTAGCATATTCCTGCACAACCTGGCCCTTAAGCTAACCGTATCCCCCAACATTTGGACAAAGACAAACAAAACAAAAACAAGACAGGAAAGAAAAGAAAAACACCCAATCAATCCTGCCCCTAGATAGTCTAGGACAAGGTCACCGGTGTGTTTGACAGGTCCCCGCTCTCTCTTCCGGAGGGACTGCAGGTTCAAAAAGTCAACCGTGTCAGAACCACCAGCTCCTCGTGCGGTCTAGACCTTTAGTGGCAAGCCGTGGCTTAGTCTAGTTATTCAAGCTATGCTTTTCTCGCCACAATACAATATACAATTCACTTGCTTCCCACCCCCCACACTATCTCTTCAAAAATCCTCCATATACTTTACGAAGCCAGTACATAAGTGGTATTCATAATTCCGCTAGCATAAAATACATTGGAACAGTAAACTTCTGATTATATATGACCGCTAACCCTGCACACATGACTGCCTCATCACACAGACACAGTATCACACACGCTCAATAAACTCAGTCATGCAAACCGAACCACAATAATCGCCCTTCAGCCATCATCCGCCTGTGGATCAGCATTCCTCAAACGGTTTTCGTGACTGTCCACCCATCGGAGGGCCTTCTTAGGATCTTCAAAGAAAGTGGTTCTGCCCAAAGCGACTATCCGTAGCCGCGCTGGATACAGCATTGAGTAGGGGACATTCAGGCTGCGCAACCGCCTCTTTATATCCAGGAACCGCGACCTCCGCTTCTGGACCTCCATAGAGTAGTCTGGAAACAGCGACACCTTCTGACCTCCAATGGTTAGATCAGGTTGTTCTCGGGCCTTACGCAGGAGTATATCTCTATCCTTATAATGCAGGATCTTCATAAGAACCGGTCTTGGTGGAGCGCCTGGCGGTAACGGCCTGGTGGGGACCCTATGGGCCCTTTCGACTGCAAAGAGGGGGGTCAAAGTCTCTTTCCCAAAGGTATCTCTTGCCCATGTTTTGAAATAATCGGTCGGGTTAGTCCCTTCAACCTTCTCCGGCACTCCCACTATACAAACATTATTCCTTCGCGAACGATTTTCAAGATCGTCCTGTTTAGCCATTAAAAGAGCTATTTTCTGTGTGTGATCAGCAGAGGCTCTCTTGAGGGAGGGTACAACATGCTCAATTTCCCCTACCCGGCCTTCCAGAGCAGTTGTGCGGTCTGCCAAGAGCTTTAGGTCATGACGCACTATAGACACATCTTCCTTTATGGAGTCCACCTGCATCCTCAGGGCCGTTAGCGATTTCCCACACTGAGTGATGGCTTTCAGCACATCTTTAAGGGTAGGCTCTTCTATATCTGACTCCATACCCTCAGTGCCATCCGATTCTGTGCAGGATCTCAGCGCCTCATATCTGTTGGATCCGCGGGGAGACAAATCGTGCCCTCTATCCTCCTCACCTTCACGATCGGTGTCAGGGTGAGACGATGGTCTGTCTCACTTCCCGCTTGATTCAGGTAGGTCTGGGGGTTCTGATGTGTGCGCGAATCTCCCCAGTTTGGCAGCCGCCTCTCGCTGGATATCTTTTGCGCGGTCACTGCGCCTCGGCGTGTCAGGCCCGGCGCCATCTTGCAACTCTCTGCTCGGACCTTTAGAGTCTCGCTTCGGGCCCATCTCAGCTCACAACTCGGCAATAAAAGTCCCACACTTGAGCGGGCAGACTTCAGCAGTATCGGGGCTTCAACTTAGGTGAATTAAATTCGGATTCAAGGGGTTCTATTCGGGATAACCGGATGAGATGATGCGGGAGCTCTGCTCAGCACGTCTGCTCACATCCTCCGCTAGCCACGCCCCCCAGGTGAGTTAAATTTGGTGTTATCGCTCTCACCTTCTTTCATACTGGTCCATGGAAGTTCTACATGGCGCTTTGTAGCCCATGGTCATGTGGAAATCGACTCCTGCTCAAACTTTGAAAACTCAGCCCAGAGCTATGGAAGTCATCCCGGGCTTGAAAATGAGCTTGGCCTGCCAGCCCTCTGGCAGGCCGCATCAACGAGGTGATGAGTGCCATTGCCTAGCCCATGGTCATCTCGAAACCGACCCCTGATCAAAGTGGGCAAATTGAGTCCAGAGCTATAAAAGCAATCTCTGGGCAGTGGGTCGGCATCTGATACTCCCATAACAGTGTCAGCATGTATTCTATTGATTAATCCAACGACTAATTGACTACTCTAATAAAAAAATAATTAAAAATTTATAATTAAAAACGTATTAACACCACCCCCACCGCCATGAAGGCTCCCCCTACATGCCCCCAGTGCCATCATCTGCACCCTCCAGATGCCAGGCTCTCCTCTCCCCAGTGCCATCAGCTTCAGTTGCTGGAGAGCCCCCACCCCCTGACTTCCCCTCCCAGTGCCATCATCTGCACCCTGTAGATGCCAGGCTCCCCTCCCCCCCAGTGCCATCAGCTTCAGCTGCCGTCGAGCCCCCCACCCCCTGACCTCCCCTCCCAGTGCCATTGTCTCCCCCCCCAGATGCCATCAGCTGCCTCCCAGTACCATCAGGCTGCCATCAGCATTTCCTGCCATGCCATCAGGTGTCAGATCCCCCCAAAACTACTGCCCATTGTGCCCGCTTCAGTCATGCCCTCAGTGTTAAAAACAAACCAACCAACCAACCACAGTAACTACTTACCTTGTCCCGTTCTTCACGGTCAGCTCTCCTATGAAGGCACAGACAGCTCCTCAGCACTGTGTGGTAGGAGCTTAGTTGGGTTTCTGTGCTACAGGCTCCTCCCACTTAGGGGGGGTAGCTAGGGTCTGAAAAGAACCAGGGCCCAAGCCCCATTGAATATGGCCCAGTTTTCTAAGTCGCACCCCCCATCCAGGGGTTAAGTCCTGGGAAAAAAAGTGGGGGAACTCACCCAATATCCACTGCCACCCGACCCCCCGCAGAATATTCAGTGCAACATAAAACGTAAACAAAAACTTGGAATTTGCGCTATTATGTTCAGACATAATTCATATCATATGCTCCCCTTATATATAATTTACTTACAGTTCTGAAGACTCAGGGGTGCTGGAAAGATTGGCCTCAGGGGTGCTGACAGGCTTGGCCTCAGGGGTGCTGACAGGCTTGGCCTCAGGGGTGCTGACAAGCTTGGCCTCAGGGGTGCTGACAGGCTTGGCCTCAGGGGTGCTGACAGGCTTGGCCGGGCAGAAGGAGTGTGTGAGACTGTGAGGCCTTTTTTCTCCAAGCTGCTGCGTAAAAAAAATATTTTTCATTACACCTCAGGTCAGACCCCCAATCAGACCCACAATGTTAATCAGACCTCAGCTAACAGCCCCAATAAGATCCCCAATGTTAATAAGACCCCAATAAGACCTCAGATCACACCTCAACTCAGACCCCAATATAAATGACCCCCAATCAGACCTCAGATAAGACCCCCATGCCTCTCACCAGCCCCCAGTGCTTCTCAATCAGCCCCCAGTGCCTCTCCATCAGCCCCCAGTGCCTCTCCATCAGCCCCCAGTGCCTCTCCATCAGCCCCCAGTGCCTCTCCATCAGCCCCCAGTGCCTCTTTTTTTTTTTGTATAATTGTCTTTTTATTAGAATAAGTACAATAAAAAAAGTATACATATACAGTTTCTCATGTGATCAATAGACTTTCAAATAATCCAAGTGAGAGAAACAGCAAAATTGACAACACAATTACAGCACCAATGTGCTGCACTAGTCATTCTCAATCAAATAACAGCTTATCTTGAGAAATCCCGAAAACCAGGATAATGGATCACTTACTCTATTATAAAAATTTGAATAGTTTGAGAAAACAAATGAGAGACAAGACAAGACAAGACAAGACACAAGAGGGGAGACAAAAGAAAAATGGGGAAAAGACTTTTAGTTGTTCATATCAAAGAAAGTATCCCAGGGTTGCCAAATCTTATTAAATTTGTCTACTGTATTATTAATGCATGCCGTCAAATATTCCATTCTTCTGACCTCCGCTATACTATTGAATAGCTCCAATTTAGTAGGTATATCTCGTCTCTTCCAGAACTTAGCAATAAGGCGTCTCGCAGCCGACAAAATATAAAGAACCATGTAGAGCACTGGCTTCTTTAGTATCATTGGAGGCATGTTCAATAAAAACATATATGGATCCAATGAGAAGGTAATGTTAAAAATCTGTAATAAAAGGCGTTGGACCTCCTTCCACAGTGGAAAAATAACTGGGCAGTCCCAAAAGATATGGAACAACGACCCTTGGCTAGAATCACACCTCCAACAATTACCAGAAACAGTGGGTTCAAATGTCTAAGCATCTGAGGTGTATGATACCAAAACATTAATATCTTATATGAATTTTCCCTAAAGGTCACACAAGTAGATGACAATGCTGCTCTACGCCAAATAAGTTGCCATTCACTTGGCGAGATGTCTTTTTCAAGGTATCTCTCCTATTTAGACATATATGTATGTCGTAAGACCTGCGGTGGTTCAGGGGTTGATAAAAGGACATAAATATCCGATATAAGACCCTTAGTAGAAGTCGAAAGCTTACATAGTCTTTTAAACTGTGTTGGGGTAGATACCTTTGTGTCTCGAAACATAGAACTAAGCAGATGTTTTATTTGCGAGTGCTGCCCCCCAGTGCCTCTTACCAGCGCCCGCCAGTGCCTCTTACCAGCGCCCGCCAGTGCCTCTCCATCAGCCCCCAGGCCCCCCAATCAGTGCCTCTCCATCCTCCCCGGTATTAAAATCATTGGTGGGCAGTTCACCCCCCCTCCCCGGTATTAAAAAGGAGATTTTTGTATAACTTACCAGTAAAATCTCTCTCGCTCTTCATTGGGTGACACAGTAACCGTGGCTATGTCCTTTAGGAGGCGTTGACACTAGTAAAAAGCTGTTAGCTCCTCCCCTGGCAGCTATACCCCCTCCAGCCTGGAGTGAGAGCTTCAGTTTGTGTACAAGCAGTAGGTGAAGCAAGCCAACCAAGAAAACACGTGGAACACCAACCATGTCAAAAGACCCAACGGGGTTCTAACCAGCAACAGCCACAACCGTGGCCAGACAACAATACTGGGTGGGTGCTGTGTTCCCCAATGAAGAGCGAGAAAGAGATTTTACTGGTAAGTTATACAAAAATCTCCTTTTCTCGCCCATATTCATTGGGGGACACAGGAACCGTGGGACGTCCAAAAGCAGTCCACAGGAAGGGAAAAAAACAGAGACCCATGGAAGTAAGCGTCCCTGCAGGCATCAAGAACAGTCGCCTGCAAGACCATGCGGCCCAAGCAGCGACCACCGAGAGTCCCTGTAGAAGGAGGGATGTGGAGGGCGCCACAGCCCACCAGTCGGGACCGGAGCGTGCCTGGAATGGAAGGCCACCAAACGAATACCCCATGCAATGCAGATGAGGGAAAGTAGTAACGTAGGAACCATCAAGGCATGCGGGGTGGCTATGAACCATGAGCCAGAGAGGAAAAGACAGGATAAGAATAGGCTAGGTCTAAGCCCATTCCCCGTCTGAGACCGGCGCTATACAGAAGTAGCCAAGGATTAAGTGGCTGTGCAAAAAACTCCGCCTGAGGAGGAAGGCAGGCAAGGGGAGTCACACTGTATTGCTAGCCCTATACCCCAGCAGAGGAGGGGGCCACCCACATAGGCCACCTAATTCAGTGCTAAAAAGAGTCCACCGCCTGACGAAAGAGCTGTGGAGTAAGTACCCAAGTATGTAGTGGTCACTTAATACCGCTCCCACAGTAGTATGCGGCGCTTGCCCCATCAGCGCAAAACTGATGGGGGAGGCCTAAGACTATCCGTAGAAGCCACGTACCATACTGCCACAGTTAAGTAGAGCGAATCTTTAAAACTCTACCCGGAAGGGCGCTGGAGAGGTGCAACTGCCAAGCTAGCGCCAGGGTAGGACCCCTACCTGAGGGGAATGTCCCACTGCAGCGACCACGAACTCGAGCATTGGCGAAAAGCTGCACCTGTGGAGGAGAACAAGCTGTAGCAGCTAAACCAGAGTGCCAGCATAACCAATTCCCAAAGAAGGAGTGGTGGCTAGAGAATACAGAGTCAATGAACACTCGACTCGCTGGAACGTACTCACCATATATGTGCAATGGTGTACGCACTACGTATTGATGCGGACCATATCATGACCGACTGTAACAATGGAGACCCATGGAGATGAGGGGTCTCCATGACACAGAAGTGATGCTAGGTAACCCCCTGCCCAAAACCAGCACCAAAGGAAAAGAAGGATACAATGAGGAATAGCCAACGTATCCACTGGCGGCACCCATATACCACTAGTGAAAGAGTAACGGGTACCCGCGGGTACTGACCATTGCCAGTTGAATTGCAGCATCCCAAGACGCTTAGTTATTCCCCTGCTAGTGGATCACTTTGGAAGGGGAAATGCACCAGGAAGCACGGTGATGTGCAACACTCCGCCTATGGAAGGATAGCGCGACAGTCGGACCGTATCCAATGGTGGTGCAATTACCATACTTATTGAAGGTGGAATGCATACGGCAAGTACCTAAGCCAGTGGAAGGGAAAATATGACACCAATGAAGTGGGTTAATGCCCACGGCGAGAAATAGTGCATGTGGCGAGTCCTGTACCCCGTGGGAGTGCAATTAATTCACCTAATTAATGGGGTAATGTATACAGCACACATTGTAGCCAGTGATAATGTCATTGCGCGACCTAAGGAAGGGGCTAACGCATACGGCAGGTACGGAACCCAGTGGAGATGCAATTATGCCACCTATAGAAGGGGGAAATCATACGTCCGGCACTGATACTATACTTAGTCCACCTGTGGCAGGGGACAATAAGGTAAGGCAAGTACTGCATCCCGAAGTATTGCAAATATTCCGCCTATGGAAGGGTGACAAGTACCGTTGGCCGGAGGGAGGATTGGGAACTATGAGAGGTCCTCCTTGTCCGATATGACACGGGCCCAGCGTGATACCACCAAACAGGGTGGTCCTGCGGTAGTGAGGGCAGAGGAGAGGGACCCGTATGGCGCACATCTTTTTTTTTTTTTTTAAACTAAGATGCCGGCCGGAAGGGGTTAAGTTTTTTCCCATTAGAAAACCTGCACTAGAGTAGATCCCCAGATACGCCGGCCTAAGAGCTAGCTGGGCAGAAAGGGTTAAGGCCACTTGAGGACCGGGGGCGGAGCTCAGCATGTTTCTGGGGAAGGGGGAAGTAGGGCGGGAATAATTTGTGCCAGAGAGCCCCCCCCTCCTCCGGGGGACGAAGTTTGCGGCCTAGCGGGCCGCAAAATAGCAAACCAAGCCCCTGCGAATAGCCGATTAGGGCATGCTAGCCCCTGCATCGGCCGGCCACATGAAGAGAGCAGCGGGCGAATGTGCCTGCCCGGCAACGGACAGGGGCTGCACCCGGCGGGCCGGGCAAACAATATCGCGGCCGGAACACCGATGCGGTGCCGGACGAACGTATGGCAGTTAACTCCCTCCGGAGCGGCGCCCCCTATGTGCCGATGTCCCTTCTTGGAGGACAACAAGAGGGGGAGTGAAGGGAATGACATCAGAGGTGCTGATAGCTTCAGGGGTGCTGGGAATGACTTCAGAGCTGGCAATGGCCTGAGGGGAGCTGGGAATGGCATCAGGGGTGCTGGGCTACGCTAAAACCCTGTGCTGTTGAAGACTATTGCCACCAAGAGGGAGGGAGGGCCAGGAGGGTTAACATCCTCAGCTAGTCCCGTGTACTCACCTCTCTTCTCTTCCCTGCCGCCATCTTGCCCTTTATCTTCTCCAGCAGGGTCACCCCTTCAGCTACTTGCACATGGGTGACCCTTCTGGTCGCGGGATGCAGAGGAGCGAGGCTGCCCTGGTCCAACTTGTCGTCTTGTGGGGGAGGAGGCAGCGTGGCAGACCTACGCTGGCGTGCTGCCCCGGGAGAACAGGGAGGCGAGGCGTCCACTGTTTCCCACCTGAAAAAGAAAGAAAATATGAAACTAAAATAAAAAATCTGCTGGAGCTACCTTGGTCTTGCCTCCTATTGACACTAGAAAAAACTGAAGCTCTCTCTCCAGGCTGGAGGGGGTATAGCTGCCAGGGGACGAGCTAACAGCTTTTACTAGTGTCAACGACGCCTATAGGACATAGCTATCGCCACGGTTCCTGTGTCCCCCAATGAATATGGGCGAGAAATCATTGGTGGACATTGCGCCCTCCCCCCCACCTCCCCAGTATTAAAATCATTGATGGGCAGTGAGCCCTCCCCCTCCCAAGTATTAAAATAATTTGTGGGCAGTGCCCCCCCCATTCCCAGTATTAAAATCATTTGTGGGCTGTGCCCCCCCCCTATTTAAATCATTGGTGGGCAGTGCGCCCTCCCCCCCATCATTGGTGGCAGTGTCAGTTCCGATCGGAGTCCCAGCAGTGTAATGCTGGGGCTCCGATCGGTTACCATGGCAGCCAGGACGCTACTGAAGTCCTGTCTGGCTGCCATGGTCAGTTAGTCAGCAGCATACTTAGATGCGCTGTGGCCACCCGGTGCTCCTTCTTCTTCTAACTCAGAGGTCTAGCGGCGCATTGCTTATGCTTATAGCAATGCGCCACACAGACCTGTGAGATACAAGAAGGAGCAACCAGGAGGCCACAGCGCATGTAAGTATAATGCTCCAGAGTAACATTGCAGACAGGACTTCAGTAGCGTCCTGGCTGCCATGGTAATCGGAGCCCCAGCATTACACTGCTGGGACTCCAATCGGAACTGCCGCTGCCACCAATGATGGGGGGGGGGGGTGATTTTGCACTGCCCACCAATGATTTTAATACTGGGGTGGGGGGGGGGCGCATTGCCCACCAATGATTTTAATACTGGCAAGGGCGGGGGGGGGGGGGGGCGCACTGCCCACCAATGATTTTAATACCTGGAGGGAGGGGGAGGGCGCACTGCCCACCAATGATGCAGCATCCCCATCACCATGGGAACGTTTTGGATATAGAATATACCATCGGATCCGAGTTTTCTCCAAATGGATGGTATATTTTAACTTCAAGCGTTACCTACAGAGGACCAGGAAGCGGTGAGTACAAAGCCTTCACCGCTTCCTGATCCTTTTGCCCGGCGTTAAAGACAGGCGGCCCTGAAAGGGAACGGCGTTCCTGCTATGAAGAAAGTGCAGGAATGCAGTTACCACACGTTCCCGCAAGACTCGAGCCCTGCCCCCATCCCCCCGCACATCACCTTTTTGCTGTACTCGCTATACAGCAGCACATACCTGTCACATCCAGGGCCTCCCAGGTGACGTCTCCTCTGATATAGATCTTTTCTGTCATCATCTTCTTAATTTGGTCCGTACAACTTCTTTCAGCCGCGCCTCGTCTCTGCAGAGTGTGACACACAGACGTATTAGCTTCCTCACTTTTCTATCATCATCCCCCAACCTGGAGTCCCCCGATTGTTATCCTTATCCTCGCTATGCTCCCTAATACCCCCAAATACTATCCTGATGAAAAATGAGTCCCCGCCCCCCCCCTCTAGTAATAGTGCTCCTCATAATCCCACCAATAGTAATTCCCTTCTAGAATGCCCTCGTTAGTAATACTGCCTTCTACAGTGCCCCAAACATTGATAATGCTCTCCAAGAGTGCCCTTATTAGTAGAAGAGCTCTCCAGTATTAATAATAATAACCTTCACAGAGCTCCCAGTAGAAATAAGGACTCCCAATAGTGGTAATAAAGTTCTCTACAGACCCCTCAGTAGTAAACCAACCCCATTGTGCTCTTAGTAGAAATAAGGCCGATCTATAAGTCCCTCCTATAGAGCCCCCAGTAGTAATAAGAGCGCCTGATGTCCCTGGATTTATTATACCCCTACAGTGTCCCCATTATTAATACTGGTCCCTACTGTTATAATACTCACCCTGAAGTGCCCCCAGTATTGATAATACCCGCTGCAGTGTTCCCTGTAGTTATATTCCTCCTTCCACCATACAGTCCCATCTAAATAACATCACATCATTTCTTGTGCCCTCTCCAAAATACAGTCCTTTGTAAACATCACTCCCCTCCTTCCAGCCTCTCCAACATACAGTCCCATGTAAACAACACTATTTCCCTTACCCTGCCATGCAGTGCCATGTTAATTAAAATCAGACCATCTCTCCAGCCACCTCTAATATACAGTCCCATGTAAATAATATCCCTCTCTATCTACAGCCCCCTCCAATATACAGTCCCATTTAAATAACATCACCTCCTCCCCAGCCACCTCCAACATGCAATCCCATGTAAACATCACCCCTTCAACATTCAGTCGTATGTTTTTTTTTTGATCAAATCTTTTTATTTAAGATCAATTTTTTCTTTTTACATGTGAACAAAAGTAATACACACATAAACCCACCCCGAACTCCCCCCCCCCCCCCCCCTCCCCAGCCCCAAAGTCCAGGTGCAGTCTATCCCTGAAAAAAGAAAAAAGTCCACAGCATATTGCAGATTACGATCCAGTGCACATTCACGCCACAAGCACATCAGCTCCTACTTATTGCTTTTTAAGGTACCTTATGTTATATTATACTCCTTTTCCTTTATTACTGCCTATGACTTCCCTTTCTCTTTCCATTCTCAGTCATTTGTATTAAACAGTAAGATGAAAGTGTTCAATCCATGTATACCATATTTTGTTAAACTTTTTGTTATTTCCCCTCTTTTGATAAACATAACTCTCGAGTTGCACCAAGGTGTGTGTCGTTGTTATTAATTCACTTAACTCCGGTGGGTCTTGAGCTATCCATCGGGACGCTATCCTCTTCCTAGCCTGATATAGAATGCGCTGAATTGCCAGCTTGGCCTCTCTGGATCCTGACACTTCCCCAACATATCCCAAAATACATGAAATAGGAGAACATTCAATCGAAATCTTATAAACCTTGACAATGAGATCTACCACCTCCCTCCAATATCTGCGTAGACGCGGACAGTTCCACATTAAAGAGGACCTTTCATCTGAATCAAGTATGTAAACTGAATATACATACATGGAGAGCGGCGCCCAGGGATCCCCCTGCACTTACTATTATCCCCGGGCGCCGCTCCGTTCTCCTGTTATAGGCTCCGGTAAAGTCATAGTTAGGCTCCACCCATTTGAGCCTGCCGCGGTCTCCTTCTCCTATGCTGTAGCGCTGGCCAATCGCAGCGCTCAGCTCTTAGCCATGCTAAGAGCTGTATATTCAGTTTACATACTTGATTCTGATGAAAGGTCCTCTTTAAGTGTATTAAGTCAGCCGACGAGGCACCACATCTTGGGCATGTGTCATCAGTACGAAATCCTATTCTATATAACATTTTCGGAGTCCTATATACCCTGTGAAGCAGTAGCAATTGCGAAACTCTATGAGCCTCACTTACTGCTATATCAGGAAAATCAGCTAGCACCTTTTCCCATTGATCTTCCTTCAATCCTGGTACATCTTTTTCCCATTTTTCAAACAGTTGTAACGGATTTTTTTTATGCATGGCCTCCATCAGGCTAAGGTAATGCAGCGATATCACTCCCCCCGAGCCGCCACCAGTGGCCGTGAGGTCTATAATCAGGTGCTTCTGGGCAGGTATCAATTTCTCCTGACGCTCCTGCACCTGGATGGCGTGTCTCACTTGTAAGTATACATAAAAGAGAGATTTGGGCAAATTGAACTCCTGTTGTAATGTAGAGAAGTCCTTGAGGGACGTGTCTCCAAATAGTTGCCATATCCTGTCCAAACCAAATTGCCTCCATGTCCTAACACTTGAAACCTTATTAAGTTCAGCATACATGATATTTGGCCAAATTGGAGTAAACTTCGTATGTCCTTCAATTCCTGCCATTTTCCTGGTCTTCCACCATACCCTATGTATTAGATCTAATACCCCATATTTCTTCCCTATTTCTTTAAAAGCACCATCCTCTAGTGCTGATAGGAGGCACCTCCTGTTAAGCAAGTGTTTTACTATTGTACCTGTCTTATTCACCTTCTCTACTTCACCCCAGCCCCTCAAATGCTGCATTTGGGCCGCCAGAAAGTAAGCCAAGGGGTCAGGGACACTCAGTCCTCCCTGGGTCTTAGACCTACACAGGGTACTCAATTTAATCCGAGGAATCCCCTTCTTCCAGATTAAATCTCTAAAGATAGCATTGATAGTATAAAACATACATAATGGAATCCACATGGGGGCGTTGTGCAGCACATAAAGGAGCTGGGGCATAAGAATCATTTTAAGCAGGTTTGTTCTGCCAACCATAGATAGAGGTAATTTCGACCATGTCTGTACTTTCTTCCTGAACTTATCCAATAACGGTATTACATTCAGATCTATAAAATCCCTGTTATTCCTGGAGACCTGTATCCCCAAATATTTAAAACTCAACACTATTTGCAGCCCCCTAACGAAACAGGATCTACCGCAATGCCATCAGCAAACGGCATTAGTACCGACTTTGACCAGTTGATTCTTAGGCCCGACATATGTCCAAATCTATTAATAATTTCCATAGCAGCCGGCAGGGACGTTTCCCATTCATCTAGAAACATGAGCAAATCGTCTGCGTATAATGCTACTTTTTCAGTTACCGACCCGTATGCAAGTCCTTTGACCTCCGTTGATAAGCGTAAAGCCTCCGCCAGGGGCTCAATTGCCATCGCAAACAATAGCGGTGACAACGGACACCCCTGTCGTGTACCCCTCCTCAAATTGAATGGGTCAGAAAGGCCTCCATTTACCTGTATTCTAGCCGTAGGACCTGCGTACAGCATCTTGATCCAATCAATAAATACTGATCCCACTCCCATCTTTTCCAATACCAGGAACAAGTACTGCCATTCCACGCTGTCGAATGCTTTGGCCGCGTCCAAAGACGCGACTGCCGCATTCAAGGCGTGGACCTGGCCCACCTGAATATTCAGAAAGAGTCTCCTGATGTTTATTGCGGTCGACATGTTTGGCATAAAACCTGCCTGATCCTTGTTTATGAGTGAGGCAATAACCGAGTTAAGACGGTTAGCCAATATTTTGGCCAACAATTTAATATCCGCTTGCAACAATGAAATGGGCCTATATGACTCTGCCTCTACTGGATCTTTACCTGCCTTTGGTATAACAACTATAATCGCCTCGTTCATTGTATCAGGCAATTTACCTATCAGTTGGGCCTCATTGAGTACTTCCAATAACTGAGGCAGTAAAATTGGGGCAAATTGTTTATAAATCTCAGCAGGTAGGCCATTACTCCCAGGAGCTTTATTGTTAGCCATGTCTCCCAGCGCCACCTCTAGTTCTCTGAAGGGGAGTGAAGGGGCTATCTAAGAGTGTCCTTTGGTCCTGATCTAGAGTGGGTAAACGTAAGGGATGGAGGAAATTTCGAATGTCGGCTTCCGTAGCTACAGTTTTAGAAGTGTATAAATTCTTATAGAACTCTAGCAATATCTGGGATATTTTTTCAGTGGTAACCTGCACCATGCCGTCCGTGTCACGCAGCGCCGCCACGTAATTAGACTTCTGCTGGGCCCTAGTGATCAGAGCCAACAGCCTGCCTGCCTTCTCCCCCTCTTCATAATACGTTTGTTTCAAGAAGAACCGCCTATTACGGGCATTCCGGAGAAGGCGTTCATCTAACTGCTGCTGCGCCTCTTTCCATTGAGTTTCAAGCTCTGGCCTAGGATCTGCTACATACTTGTTCTCGGCTGTCTCTACCGCTAGGAGTAACTGTTTGGTTAAAGCACTATTCTCTTTTTTCCGCCCATTGATTTTAGCAGCCAGTATCCCTCGCAGATAGGCCTTCATCGTATCCCATACTACTGTCTTACTGGCAGAGGGGAGATTTCGTTCAAAAAACTCAGTTAAATCATCTTTTACGTCTGACAGATCAGCTAGGATATTCAACCAGAAAGGATTGAACTTCCATTGAGTAGTTCTGCGCGACACGGGCGGCACCATCTGGAAGGTCGCCATAATCGGTGAATGATCAGAAATTTGTCTTGGTAAGTATCTAATGTCATGCAATAAATAGCCCATTTCCTCATTGCCCAGAATGAAATCGATTCTGGACAAGGAACCAAATGTGCTGGAGCGACAGGAGAACCGTCTAGTGTCAGGGTACCTTAACCTCCAGAAATCCAGAATGGCTGCCTCCTGTAGTAATCGGCCGAAGGGAGTGAGATCGCTGCTGACAACCTGTGGGGAAGCCCAGAATTTATCCATTGACAAGCTAGGTATGTTGTTAAAATCTCCCATCATTAAAGTAGGCACATTAGGTCTTTCCGCTATCAAAGCAATTAACTGCTTCATCACCTGTGGGGAATACGGTGGAGGGATATAGACACCAATAATTACACATTCAACTGAGTATAAGGAGCCATGTATGTACACGTATCTGCCCTCTCTATCAATTTTCTGGGAGAAACAGGAGAACGCAATAGACCTGTGTATCAAAATGCTAACCCCTCTTGCGTAAGCAGAATAGGTGGCATGGAAGCAGTGACCAGCCCATCTCGGTGTAAGAATGCCAGTTTGGTCTGGCAGTAAATGAGTCTCCTGGAGACAGCAGATCAGGGGCTGATACTTCCCCACACCATCCAACACTGCCCTTCTTTTGTTTGCTTCCTTAATCCCCCTAACGTTCCAGCTGAAAAAGGTGACCTTACCAGCCATCAGAACAAAACATCCATCTATAGGTGAGTCGGGTCCTGGTCTGACCTAACTCAGCAGCGTGTTTATGCTGCAATCTCACTGTGGATAATAGTATATTCCTACATAACCTGGTTTCTAACTTAACCCAAACCCCAAACATAAGGACAAAGACAGACAAAAGAAACAACAAAAAACGAGACAGGAGAGAAAGGAAAAATCCCTGTCACTCCTACCTTGAGGTAGTCTAAGACAAGGTCACCGGTGTGTCTGACAGGTCCCTGCTCTTGCTCCCGAAAGGGACTGCAGGTTTAAAAGAAAGTCAACCGTGCCAGAACCACCAGCTCCTCTTACATGTTAGACCTTTAGCGGGAAGGCGTGACGTACTCTGATTCTTAAAGCTATACAGTGCTCCTCAGAATTCACAGTACACTTACATTTCCGCTCTCCACATCCTCTCTTCAATAATCCACCTATTGTCATATGAACCCGTTAAGTAAGTAAAGTACACAGTTTTCATCAGTATGAGGCATATTGAAACAATAAACTGTAAATAATAATGCAGCCACTATCCCTACGTATATAACTGTCTAATCACACAGACACATTATCACGCACTCGCATATATTCAGTCATGCAAACCGAACCGCTGCAACCGTCCTTCAGTCGTCATCCGCCTGTGGATCAGCATTTCTCAAACGGTTTTCGTGACTGTCCACCCATCGGAGGGCCTCTTTAGGGTCTTCAAAGAAATTGGTTCTGCCCAAAGCAACTATCCGCAGCCGCGCTGGAAACAGCATCGAGTAAGGGACGTTCAGGCTGCGCAACCGCCTCTTTATATCCATGAATCGTGATCTCCGCCTCTGTACCTCCATAGAGTAGTCTGGAAACAGCGACACCCTTTGACCACCAATGGTTATATCAGGTTGTTCACGGGCCTTACGCAGGAGAATGTCTCTATCTTTATAGTGCAGGATTTTCATGAGGACCGGTCTTGGTGGGGCACCCGGTGGTAACGGTCTGGTAGGAACCCTGTGGGCCCTTTCCACAGCGAAAAGAGGTGTCAGAGTCTCTCTTCCAAAGGTTTCTCTCGCCCATGTTTTAAAATAATCTGACGGGTTAGAGCCCTCAACCTTCTCCGGTACCCCCACTATGCTCACGTTATTTCTCCGTGAACGATTCTCAAGGTCGTCCTGCTTGGCCATTAGAAGGGCTATTTTCTGTGTATGATCAGCAGAGGCTCTTTTTATGGCGGGTACAATATCCTCCATTTCCTCCATTCGCCCCTCCAGAGCAGTTGTGCGGTCCGCCAGGCGTTTCAGATCATGGCGCACTATGGACACATCTTCCTTTATGGAGCCCACCTGCATTCTCAGTGCCGTTAGTGATTTCCCACACTCGATGATGGCTTTCAGCACATCCTTAAGGGTAGGTTCCTCTATATCAGGCTCCATAGCGTTAGTGTCATCCGGTTCTGTAGAGCCTCGCAGCACCTCATATCTGTTAGATCTGCTGGCGGGAGTATCATGTGCGTTATTCTCCTCACCCTCACGATTATGGTCGGGTTGAGATGAAGACCTGTCTCACTTCCCGCTTGACTCAGGTAAGTCCACAAGTTCTGGTGAGTGCGCAAACCTCCCCAGCTTAGCAGCCGCTTCCCGCTGGATGTCTTTCGCGCGGTCGCTGCGCCGCGGCATGTCAGGCCCGGCGCCATCTTGCAGCTCCCTGTTCGAACCTTTGGAGTCTTTCTTTGGTCCCATTTTTGCCCACAAATCGGCACGGAAAGCTTCAGCTTCGGGCGGACAGGTGTCAGCAGCACCAGGGCTTCAACTGTGGCGAGTTAAAGTCAGTTTTTTGGGGGTTCTAATCAGGATAATAGACGAGATGAAGCGGGAGCTTTACTCAGCACGTCTGCTCACATCCTCTGCTAGCCACGCCCCCTTTCAGTCGTATGTAAATAGCATCACCCCCCCCACCAACCAGGCAGCTGCAACATATAGTCCCATGTAAATAATATCCCTCTCTATCTACAGCCTCCTGAAAAATACAGCCCCATGTAAATAATACCCCTCTCTATCTACATCCCCCTCCACTATACAGCCCCATGTAAATAACATAAAATCCTCCCCAGCCACCTCCAACATGCAATCCCATGTAAACATCACCCCTTCAACATATAGTCCCATATAAAAAATATCCCTCTCTATCTACAGCCCCCTCCAATATACAGCCCCATGTAAATAATATCCCTCTCTATCTACAGCCTCCTCCAAAGTATAGCCCCATGTAAATAATACCCCTCTCTATCTACATCCCCCTCCAATATACAGCCCCATGTAAATAACATAACATCCTCCCCAGCCACCTCCAACATGCAATCCCATGTAAACATGACCCCTTCATCCATCCAGTCCTATGTAAATAACATCACCCCCCCCCCCCCCCCCCCCCCACCACCACCACCACCAACCAGCAGTGGCGTAGCGTGGGTTGCCAGCACCCGGGGCAAGCCAAAAATTGCGCCCCCCCCCCCCCCAGCCCGTGGGCACACCCCTTTTAACAGATAATGTAGTAGATCACTTGCAGTCCTATGTAACACCACAGATAACAGTGATAACTCTCCGTGTACAGATAATGTAGTAGATTCAACTGCAGTCCTATGTAACACCTCAGATAACACAGTGATAACTCTCTGAGTACAGATAATGTAGTACAGGGGTACTCAACTAGTTTTATTAAAGGTCCACATACCTGGGTCTGCAGTCAGGTGAAGGTCCGAGCTGAACGCCAACAGTAAAGATGCCATGCGATCATGTGATCCATGTGCGTGGGGCGCTCTGACGTTATAGTGGAGCGCCCCGGGTAAGTCCCAGAATTAGTAATGGCCACATTAGTGCCCCAGTAAGAATAATGCCCCCAGTAAGAATAATGTCCCCATTAGTGCCCCCAGTAAGAGTAATGCCCCCATTAGTGCCCCCCTTCTCTGCTTTTGCAAAAAAAAAAAAAAATTAGCATGCACCTGGCTGCGGTGAACATTCGCTGCTGACTGCAAGCTCAGGACCGGTGCTCTAACGTGATGACGTCTTGTAGGTCCTGTCCTGAGCTTCTAGTCAGCAGGGAGTGTTCTCCACAGCGTCAGCAAATGGAGGTGGAGGTACCGTAATTTTTTTTTTTTTTTACTAGCACAAGTAGCGGTGGAGGTAAAGGCTGTACTAATGGGCGTTCCATGATGGAAGCGCTCATTAGTAAGGCTACTTTCACACTTGCAGCAGGACGGATCCGACAGGCTGCTCACCCTGTCAGATCCATCTTGCCACTACTTCGCCGTGCCGCTGCTCTGTGCCCATCGACTATAATGGGGATGAGGGCAGAGCTACGGCGCAGCACGGTGAGAGGCCGCCAGACTAAAAGTACTACATGTCCGACTTTTTCGTCTGGCGGCCTCACGCCGTGCACTGCCATCCTGCGCCGTAGCTCCACTCCCGCTATAGTCAATGGGGAGTGGCAGTCTGGCGAAATAGCAGCAGGACGGATCTGACAGTGTGAACAGCCTGTCGGATCCGTCCTGCTGCAAGTGTGAAAGTACCCTAACAGTCCTTACAGGAAAATTCTGGCACCGGCAAGGGAACTAAAATACCAGCCTTGCTGGTGAACTACTGGCCAGGTGGCAACCCAAGCCACAGAACAGACATATGATAGTTTTGTTCCGCATCCAATTCCCATTATTGGGGGATTGGATGCGGACCCCTTAATTACAATGGGGCCACAAGAGATGCAGACAGCACACTGTGTGCTGTCTGCATCTTTTTCCGCTCCATTGAAACTAAGGGGTCCGCATCCAATGCCCCAATAATGGGAATTGGATGCGGAACAAAACTATCATGGTTTGATGAGGCTTTATCACTTTATTTAATCAGATTACCTTTAATTTTAAAGAAGATGGCCCAGGAGAGGTGGGAACACGACACTGACTGGAGTCCTTTCCTGCAGTCAGTGACGTGTTCACGCCTCTCTGCAGCCCTCTCCACGCCCCCCTTCCTTCCCAAATGTGACATTTATTTCATTGGTGGCAGCGGTGATGTCTCTCCCTCTCCAGCATCACGTAAGTGTCCTTCGGAGCTTGAAGCTCCCTTACCTGCTGCCGCTGCTGCAGGGGAGGAGGGACCTGTGAGCGCACTGAGGGAGAAAGCGCTGGTGCCTGCATGTGGAGGGAGCCGTCTCTCACTGCGCCCCTGGGGCAGGAAGAAGTGCGCCGGTAAGCTCCTCCTCCTGCACGTACCAGAGTGTGCAGGAGAGGAGGAGCGCTACATGTGCAGTGCTCCAGACAAAAAAAACCATTGGCTCCTAAACTAAAAAATTTAGGAGCCAAATTACATTTATTAGTCGCCAAATTTAAAATGTATATAATTTAAAAAAAAAGTGTAGTGTCCCCACTAGATAAGCGTGGGCACTACACAAGGGTCAATTGGTGTGTGCGTTACTCTTCCTTCTTAGGGACAGGAATGTTATCTCTAATTGTGCATTTTATGTAATTTATAAGGTATTGTTTGCATGCAATGTTCCCCTGTTATATATAACATCAGGCCTAGTTAGCTGCAGTTAGTCATCCCAGACGTTAGAGGGAGATAGAGAACCCCTGGTATAAGTATTCAGGCCCAGACAGGGAGGGGGAGTTGGAGGTCAGGAGTCTGCAGTGACAAGCTAGAAGGCACCAGCCAGAGCCTTCTCCTGACATGCAACTAGACAGTCCAGGCTTCTAGTTGCTACCAGGAGACTAGTAGAGGGATCCTAGTTCCTGCTGATCAAGAGAGCCATGGTTAGCTCAGAAGATCTACCCCAAGGGAAGAGTTTAACTCCTGAGAGGGAAACCCTGTAGTTCCCATCAAGCCAAGCAGAGTCAACATGTCCAGCTAATACAAGTAAGCTGAAGGGCAGAAAAAGTAGAAATGTAAGGCAAGAATGAGTACCTGAGGAGGATTATTTACCAAGGATAAAAGCCTACAATAAGGTATCCGGGCCTTGGGATCAAAGCCAGACAGGAGTTCTAAAGGAACGGTGTACACTATCTCCGAGGAGTCTGTACAGCCTGATTCTGCGCATGTGGATGTTTACCCTCTGTGTATCTTGTCAAGAAACAGTATACCTGCCATAATTGTGAAAACCTGCTTGCGAAGTGTACTTGATATGTGGAACTGAGTTTGACATCCAACTGTATAAAGTTGAATTGATCGCAGTAAAGCAAAGTTTGGTTCACCATACCACCTGTGTTCCTCACTTATTAAGACTATCCATTGGTGTGCCACCGTTACAGGCACTGGCGTCACGTACCTTAAAGGGACCTTGCCCCAGGCACATAAAACACCTGCAACATCCAGGGCACCTCATCCACCACCAGGCCTGGTCTCTAAATACAGAGTGTGCCCCAGAGGACTCCTGTGCCAGCCTCTCCTTCACTGCCGTATGCCTGCCCAGGGTTCTCTACAGAACTGTGAGTAACCCTCGCTTGCCATTAACCGTGACCTCACAATCGCAATACCCTGCAGGTCTGGCGTACCGCAAAAGGACTTTGAGAAGATGAGACGCAGGTCACAGTAGTGAGCCAGCACTACATATAGGAAAAAACAGCACCACATGCCTCTCACATCCATTGCGTGGTTTAGAGTTTTTTTTTCTGTTACGGCCTTCACCGAGCGGGAATATTTTTTTATATTTTAATAGCTCACACTTTTTGGGACATGGCGATATGTAATAGGTTTATTCTTTATTGTTTGTAAATTTTATATGTAAAACTGGGAAGGGGGCCATTTAAACTTTTAGTATTTTGGTGTTTTTTTTTTTTACTTTTTATTTAATAACCATTTCTTCCCTTAGGGACTAGAACCTGGATCTTTTCATCCCTTGTACTATTCACCCTGATAGAGATCTATCCGGGTGAATAGGAGCTCACACTCTCCCTGCTGCCCTGTGCACACAGCAGCAGGGAGCTGAACATGGCAGCCAGGGCTTCAGTAGCGTCCTGGCTGCCATGGTAACGATCTGAGCCCCAGCAGTGTAATCTGCCACTGCCACCACTGGAGGGGATAGGACCCTGTGGTCACCAAATAACAATGAAGGGGGGGGGGGGGGGGGGCGACGACTTGTGGCCAGTGATAATGGGGGGGGAGAGGCTTTGGGGGGGGGGGGAAGCACTGCGCCACCAATGAATGTAATTAAAAAGAGGACCTTTCGTGGGTCCAAAGAATATGAACTTAATAGCAGGCTGCATAGAGCGGCGCCCAGGGATCTAAGTGCACTTACTATTATTCCTGGGCGCCGCTCCGTTCGTCCTCTGTGGCCCCCGGTATTTTCAGCATTCAGAGGAAGGAGGAGGAGACGCCAGTGTCTCTCCTTCTCCTTGACAGCAGCGCTGTCCAATCACAGCGCAGAGCTCAGAGCCAGGGAGAAAAAAAACTCCCTGGCTCTGAGCTCTGCGCTGTGATTGGACAGCGCTGCTGTCAGGGAGAAGGAGAGACACTGGCGTCTCCTCCTCCTTCCTCTGAATGCTGAAAATACCGGGGGCCACAGAGGACGAACGGAGCGCCACCCAGGAATAATAGTAAGTGCACTTAGATCCCTGGGCGCCGCTCTATGCAGCCTGCTATTAAGTTCATATTCTTTGGACCCACCAAAGGTCCTCTTTAACTCCTTCATACAATTGTCTGCAGTGGTATAACAGACCCGGCACCCGGCCTCAATAACAGGGCATGCGATCTGTGGCACCTGAGGGGTTAATTGCCGCGTATCGCATGCCCTGCGTGCCGGGTCTGTGATACCGCTGCCTATATTTATGTTTTACATTCATTGGTGGCGCAGTGGCAACAGCTCCTCCCCTCCTCCTCCCCTGCTATCTCCCCATTGGTGGTAGTGGCGGCCGCGTCACAGTGGAGAGGGAGGGACTCCTTCCTTCTCCACTGTGCTGTGCTACTGAAGGTAACTTAGGCTGCGCAGGATCGCGGCGGGACAGTGACACACAGTGTGCAGGAGAGGAGGAGCGCTCTGAAGGATGGCCGGGGTCCGGACAACTGGCGGCCGCGGTCCGTATTTGGACCGCGGTCCGCCAGTTGAGTACCCCTGATGTAGTAGATGGGTGTGAGGCCCCAGAATTCAGACCACGCACAGTGTGACCTGAAGTCTGGGTTCAGAATGTGGCAGGGTGGGCCATATTCTCAATCTGCTCCCCCAACCCTACTGTAAAACAGATATGTGGATGGACATTATTATTACAGTAGAATACCGCCCCATACCTGTTACATCCAGTGACCTCTCCTGTGATGTAGACTTTCCTCAACGTCTTCATTCAGAGATATGACCTCCATGATACCTTCTTTCAGCCGCTTCTCGTCTCTGCAGAGTTTCACAGAATTGTTTTAGGTTCCTCACTTTACTATCATCCTCTCCTTCCTGGTGTCTCAACAACTCCTCCTGCTGCCCCCCAATACTGGGCTAGAGCCATACAGATAGTCCCCCATTCCCCATAATATTATTCCCCCTGTATATAATGGCCCCCTCTTTATTATGAATGTATTATTAATGTATTTGCCCCCTCTTTGTTGTTAATGTATTATTAAAGTAAATTGCCCTCTGAGATTCTCAGTGAGGCCTGGCTGGGGCATGGGGCCTAATGAGGACTAACAATGGATTAATACAAAGGATTAGTACTGTGGAATCTGCTGCACAATAGGCCTATGGGAAAGAATATTACTAGTACTACTCACTGTGCATATTCCACCTAGGCCCCCACAATAATAATCCTCCATTACTAATACTGTCCAGTATGACTCCTCCTGAGCCTGGGCTGAGACACATTTTCCCCACAAAAATGACCTCTCTGGGCAGCAAGCAATCGTTAAACTAAAGAAATACAACTACTGCTGCCCTCTACTGACTGGTCTGAGTGGTGCAGCAGGCCAGGCACTGTTTACTTTATAAAATTGTGCCTCCGCTCAGTGTCTAAGGCTACTTTCACACTAGTGGCAGGACGGATCCGACAGGCTGTTCACCCTGTCGGATCCATCCTGCCGCTATTTCGCAGTGCCGCCGGCGCAGCACTAAAAGGTCAGACATGCAGTACTTTCAGTCCGGCGGCCTTTCGCCGTGCTGTGCCGGAGCTCAATGGGGACGGAGCGGCGGTCCGGCGAAATAGCGGCAGGACAGATCCGACAGGGTGAACAGCCTCCAAAAGAAGATACAAGCGGTACACATAAATCTACCATTAGAAAGAAAAATGTACTACTTCCCATCCCATATAATTTTGAGAAACACCGACATGCCATTTCCCAGCTGCGCTTCCAGATAATAGAGCAGATAATAGAGCACGTATCACTACCCAGGAGAGGAGGAGACAGGTGTAAAATGCTCAAAAAAAGAGAAGCCTTTTGGATTCATCGCCTCCAAACCCTAGAACCAAAGGGATTAAATCATGATTATGATTTAAATAGTTTTCTGTAAGCTACAGTGTACAGTTACCCTTTCAACATGTTCCCTCTTTCTTTCTTCCACAGAGAACTTGACTCCAACCCATGTCATTTAGTGCTTGATCAGGGCGTAAGTTTACCACGCAAAATTGTAGCACCGCTGCATTCAGTATTTTACATCATTATATAAGGTTTAGCAAAATGTGGCACTGTAAAGCATGGTGCACTGAGAATTAATTATGTTCTTTTTTTTCCTTTTTTCTTCTGTATAAGTTTGCTACAGTCTCTAGCATTCAGTATGGAATATTATACTATAATAATATTATGATGATCAATAGAATGTAGCACTGCAAAGCATGGTGCCCTGTTAAGCAATGATAGTTACTTGTTCATCCACTTGTTTAACCATTATCTCTGCATTGTTGTGTCCTCTGTTTACAACGTTGTCATGGTAACCTGATGTCATTTCCGGCTCCATCGCGGGCTATTTAAATTGTTTGCAACTTGTATCCATTATGTTTGACAAAGGCTCACAGTAGCCGAAACGCGTCACTTACCACCTGTATGTGACCATTAAATCTACTTGAAATTACTATTAGAGCGAGTGCTGGTCCTTACTATACAATTAAGGGTGAACAGCCTGTCGGATCCTTCCTGCCGCTAGTGTGAAAGTAGCCTTAGGGTCCATTCACACGTCCGCAATTTCGTTCCGCATTTTGCGGGAACGGAATTGCGGACCCATTAATTTCTATGGTGCTGCCCAGATACGGAATTGCGGACCCATACTTCCGGGTCCGCAATTCCGTTAAGAACATGTCCTATTCTTGTCCGCAATTGCGGACAAGAACAGGCATATTCTATTAGTGCCGGCAATGTGCGGTCCGCAAAATGCGGAACGCACATTGCCGCTGTCCATGTTTTGCGGATCCGTGGATCCGCAAAACACGTTGCGGACGTGTGAATGGACCCTTAGGCTGAGCCTCAGAGGGACTTAAACTTGGTCAGTGACTGTCTGGACTCTGCAGAGATACTTGTCTGGACCTGAGACTGAGAGGAGGGCAGACCTGGCTGCAGCCCTGAAGCTTCCAGGGACCCAGCTCAAAACCTGATTCCAAAGCAGGATAGAAAAGACCAAGAGGAAGCTGAAGTGCCATGAGAGCCAGTCCAAGCAGGACCATGGCAGTCAGGCGGTGCTGGTGAAGGATGCCATCTGCCCATCTCTGCTGTCCACTCCATATACCAGGGTAGGCCTGGTATATGGGCAGAAACTGCAGATGGCATCCCAGAGAGGCATACTGTCTCTCTGTCAGTGTCCCTGGGCTGGTCATCCTTCACCAGCACCCTGACTGCCATGATGCCATCTACTTGGCAGCCTTGGCCTGGCTCTCATGGCACTGGCCCAGTGGCACTTCACTAGTTCACTCATATATTCCCCTAACGCCTACCCTCAGCCCATGCCAACATACCCACTGTGACTGACCTAATTCACTCAGGGTGGGACTGGGAATGACACTGACTGCAGTGTCACCTACTCTGTCAGGGTCGCTTTCAGGCTGCCTGTCTGGACTCTGGATAGACTCTCTGACCTGACCGCTACAAGTACTGAAGCAGGGACAGTGCGGCAGCCATCTTCTGCTTCTATCTTCTTGCTCTGGCTCCTGGCTCCGCACTGTCTTTCCTGCCTGGAAGGTGGGCGGAGCCTATCAGTGTGATCGTACTGCGCCCCGCCTCCTCACTCTGCTCTGCTGTGCTGTGTGAAGAAAAAAACACAGCATCAGCCATTTAAGATTTTGTTGTTGCAGCAGACAGCGCCCCCCTGCAGTGTGACATCACCATAGCTTCTTTTTTATTCTTCACTGCCGTCCTCTGCTGAGCGCTGAACTGCTCCGGTCACATGACTGTGACATCACCGCAGGTCCTTCACCACCACAATGACTGTTTTGCTCATCACATGACCTGTGATGTTGTAGTGTACGGGAGCTGTAATGCCCGTCACTACAGAAGGGTCACTTGTGTGCTGTCGTTTCCCCTTATTTATGGGGAGGTTGGTATAAGTCATCTTCATAAAATATAATGTATGTACTTCCCTGTTACTGTGAAATGTGCATGTGCATGCCTGCTAGGGGTGTCATTCCAGCTCTGAGTCAATAGAGGGAGCTAGGGAGCCCTAGGTTATATAAGGCCCAGTTAGGGAAAGGAATGGGGAGATTAGACTGTGTCTGAGTTAAGTCCAGGCCATGAGCCTGTGAAAGCAGAGCAGGCCTGGAGCCTGCAGACTAGGAGAGGGTATCGCAGTCCCTGTAACCGGGTTCCAGATCCAAGTAGAAGGTTCCCCTCCTGAGTCCATATTTGCAGAAGCAGGAACACCACGGTTAACCAGCCTGAGGAAACTGAGAGAGGCAGAGGCAAGTCTAAGAAAGCAAGAGGTACTAAAGACAGCAGAGGAGGTACTTGATAATTACAGACCCAAGGATATACGCCAGAGCTAGGGCATTGGGCCTTGGAGAATAGTTTCCATGTCCCAGGATCAGTCAGGAATAGAGTGCAAGCCGCCTGTACTGCAAGTCCTGTGTTTAACCCTCTGAGATCACCTTGCTACATATTGCCTGCATTAAATGTGCCGAAACCAACTATCTTCAAAGGGAACTGCGCTTCCATCTATGTCCATGTATGATGACTACTAAAGATCAAGTAAAGTTCAAGTTCTGTTTTATCATCACGTGGTTCCTCAGTTATTCCTGCTATCAGCAAACGGCGTGCCACTGTTACTTGGCACTGGCGTCACGAACACTACCTATCACTACCTGCCCTTGCAGAGAGTCAGCTGTCCCAGGTTAGTGGTCACGATTGCACGACAACACCCAGGAACACTATTAACCCTAACTTGAGTACGCTGCAATGTCACCACAGGTCATTTTCATCATCCAGGGCACTAGATTAATGAATCGAGCTGGCGGGCAGGACATGTTTTAACCTAGCAACGGCTAGAGCACTGTCTTACATAGAGTGCAGACGCCCCCTGCTGGCCACAACCGGCATATATTATATACTAGTGATCTTATACCATTGATCTCTACCTGAGGTGCAGATTAGCTCATTTGACGCCCTCTGCTGCCCACTACCGGGATATATTATATACCATTGATCTCTACCTGAGGTGCAGATTAGCTCATTTGACGCCCTCTGCTGCCCACAACCGGGATATACCTTATACCATTGATCTCTACCTGAGGTGCAGATTAGCTCATTTGACGCCCTCTGCTGCCCACAACTGGGATATACCTTATACCATTGATCTCTACCTGAGGTGCAGATTAGCTCATTTAACCCCCACTGCTGCCCACTACCGGGATATATTATATACCATTGAACTCAATAAAATAATGCAGGATAGCTCAGCGTCTTGCCACGCCCACGCCCTTTACCCCCCCCCGCCCCAAAAATTCATGATGGCCGAACTGTGAGCATAGTGTTAGTTGTAATATACACCTGACACGGTGCTGGCACGGGGCATGGCGGCCGTTTAACCCATTCTATGCCGTAGGTACCGCTGTATGGAAGGGGTTATCAGGGAGCCCTCCCCCATTTGTGCCGCTTTGCTTGCTGTGCAAGTGTGTCTGAAATGTGACAGGAGGCTAGATCCCTCCCTTCTACATCAGGCATCTGAGCTGCTCTGGCAGTGCTGAAATGAAAAAAAAAACACTTTAAAAAATATAAATGAAATAAAAAAAAATAGAAAAAATAATAAAAATCTGATCCTGCATCCCCACGTCCATACCAACCTGCTCTATATAAATATCTCATGACCTACCCGCATCCGCACCGAACGCCAGTGTGAAAGTAGCCTAAGTCAATGGGGACGGATCCATTTTCACTGACACAATATGGTGCAATTGAAAACGGATCTGTCCCCCATTCACTTTCAATGTAAGTCAAGACGGATCCGTTTTGCATTAGACTTTTTTTTATGAATAATGCAAACGGATCCGTTATGAACGGATGCAAGCTTTTGCATTATTGGAGCGTATCCGTCTGTGCAGATACAAGACGCATCCGCACCGAACGCCAGTGTGAAAGTCGCCTAAGGCGAAAGCTGGAAAAAATATAAAAAACAAATTGTCTATAAAAAGCGTATTTTTTTGTTTGTCACCTTATATCAGAAAAAGCGTAACGCCAAGGCATCGTAAAGCCCAATATAATCTTGAATAGCACAAATCACACCTTCACCTTGCCCCGCTTACAAAAAGAGTAAAATACAAATTGGTCCTGAAAAGCCATTACAATTTTTGTTGTTGTTGTTTTTTTACACCTTACATCAGAAATAACTTAACATGAAGAGATCAAAAAGTACAATATAGATCAAGATAGTACAAATTACACTGTCAGCACTGATTTATGGGCTCCGGGGAGTGAGCAGCACTGATTTATGGGCACGTGGGAGTGAGCAGCACTGATTTATGGGCACGTGGGAGTGAGCAGCACTGATTTATGGGCTCCGGGGAGTGAGCAGCACTGATTTATGGGCACGGGGGAGTGAGCAGCACTGATTTATGGGCACTGGGGAGTGAGCAGCAGCACTGATTTATGGGCACGTGGGAGTGAGCAGCACTGATTTATGGGCACGTTAGAGTGAGCAGCACTGATTTATGGGCTTCGGGGAGTGAGCAGCACTGATTTATGGGCACGTGCGAGTGAGCAGCACTGATTTATAGGCACGTGGGAGTGAGCAGTACTGATTTATGGGCACGTGGGAGTGAGCAGCACTGATTTATGGGCTCCGGGGAGTGAGCAGCACTGATTTATGGGCTTCGGGGAGTGAGCAGCACTGATTTATGGGCTCCGGGGAGTGAGCAGCACTGATTTATGAGCACGTGGGAGTGAGCAGCACTGATTTATGAGCACGTGGGAGTGAGCAGCACTGATTTATGGGCTCCGGGGAGTGAGCAGCACTGATTTATGGGCTCCGGGGAGTGAGCAGCACTGATTTATGGGCTCCGGGGAGTGAGCAGCACTGATTTATGGGCACGTGGGAGTGAGCAGCACTGATTTATGGGCACGTGGGAGTGAGCAGCACTGATTTATGGGCACGTGGGAGTGAGCAGCACTGATTTATGGGCACGTGGGAGTGAGCAGCACTGATTTATGGGCACGTGGGAGTGAGCAGCACTGATTTATGGGCACGTGGGAGTGAGCAGCACTGATTTATGGGCACGTGGGAGTGAGCAGCACTGATTTATGGGCACGTGGGAGTGAGCAGCACTGATTTATGGGCACGTGGGAGTGAGCAGCACTGATTTATGGGCTCCGGGGAGTGAGCAGCACTGATTTATGGGCACGTGGGAGTGAGCAGCACTGATTTATGGGCCCGTGGGAGTGAGCAGCACTGATTTATGGGCCCGTGGGAGTGAGCAGCACTGATTTATGGGCACGTGGAAGTGAGCAGCACTGATTTATGGGCTCCAGGGAGTGAGCAGCACTGATATATGGGCTCACGGGAGTGAGCAGTACTGATTTATAAGCTCCGGGGAGGGACCAGCAATGATTTATAGGCTCTGGGCGAGGGAGCAGCACTGATTTATTGGCTCCGTTAAGTGAGCAGCACTGATTTATAGGCTCCGGGGAGGGAGCAGCACTGAATTATGGGCTCCGTGGAGGGAGCAGCAATGATTTATAGGCTCCGGGGAGGGAGCAGCAATGATTTATAGGCTCCGGGGAGGGAGCAGCAATGATTTATAGGCTCCGGGGAGGGAGCAGCACTGATTTATAGGCTCTGGGGAGGGAGCAGCACCGAACGCCAGTGTGAAAGTAACCTAAGTTAATGGGGACGGATCTGTTTTCACTGACACAATATGGTGCAATTGAAAACCGATCCGTCCCCCATTCACTTTCAATGCAAGTCAAGACGGATCCGTTTTGCATTAGACTTTTTTTTTAATGAATAATGCAAACGGATCCGTTATGAATGGATGCAAGTGTTTGCATTATTGGAGCGGATCCGTCTGTGCAGATACAAGACGCATCCGCACCGAACGCCAGTGTGAAAGTCGCTTAAGTCAATGGGGACCGATCCGTTTTCACTGACACAATATGGTGCAATTGAAAACGGATCTGTCCCCCATTCACTTTCAATGTAAGTCAAGACGGAACCGTTTTGCATTAGACTTTTTTTTAAATGAACAATGCAAACGGATCCGTTATGAACGGATGCAAGCTTTTGCATTATTGGAGCGGATCCGTCTGTGCAGAGCAGCACTGATTTATGGGCTCCGGGGAGTGAGCAGCACTTATTTATGGGCTCCGGGGAGTGAGCAGCATTGATTTATGGGCTCCGGGGAGTGAGCAGCACTGATTTATGGGCTCCGGGGAGTGAGCAGCACTTATTTATGGGCTCCGGGGAGTGAGCAGCACTGATTTATGGGCTCCGGGGAGTGAGCAATACTGATTTATGGGCACGTGGGAGTGAGCAGCACTGATTTATTGGCACGTGGGAGTGAGCAGCACTGATTTATGGGCACGTGGGAGTGAGCAGCACTGATTTATGGGCACGTGGGAGTGAGCAGCACTGATTTATGGGCTCCGGGGAGTGAGCAGCACTGATTTATGGGCACGTGGGAGTGAGCAGCACTGATTTATGGGCACGTGGGAGTGAGCAGCACTGATTTATGGGCACGTGGGAGTGAGCAGCACTGATTTATGGGCACGTGGGAGTGAGCAGCACTGATTTATGGGCACGTGGGAGTGAGCAGCACTGATTTATGGGCACGTGGGAGTGAGCAGCACTGATTTATGGGCACGTGGGAGTGAGCAGCACTGATTTATGGGCTCCGGGGAGTGAGCAGCACTGATTTATGGGCTCCGGGGAGTGAGCAGCACTGATTTATGGGCACGTGTGAGTGAGCAGCACTGATTTATGGGCCCGTGGGAGTGAGCAGCACTGATTTATGGGCACGTGGGAGTGAGCAGCACTGATTTATGGGCACATGGGAGTGAGCAGTACTGATTTATGGGCACGTGGGAGTGAGCAGCACTGATTTATGGGCTCCGGGGAGTGAGCAGTACTGATTTATAAGCTCCGGGGAGGGACCAGCAATGATTTATAGGCTCTGGGCGAGGGAGCACTGCTGATTTATAGGCTCCGGGGAGGGAGAGCAGCACTGATTTATTGGCTCTGTTAAGTGAGCAGCACTGATTTATAGGCTCCGGGGAGGGAGCAGCACTGAATTATGGGCTCCGTGGAGGGATCAGAGCTGATTTATGGGCTCCGGGGAGGGAGCAGCAATGATTTATAGGCTCCGGGGAGGGAGCAGCACTGATTTATAGGCTCTGGGGAGGGAGCAGCACCGAACGCCAGTGTGAAAGTAGCCTAAGTCAATGGGGACGGATCTGTTTTCACTGACACAATATGGTGCAATTGAAAACCGATCCGTCCCCCATTCACTTTCAATGCAAGTCAAGACGGATCCGTTTTGACTTAGACTTTTTTTTATGAATAATGCAAACGGATCCGTTACGAACGGATGCAAGTGTTTGCATTATTGGAGCAGATCCGTCTGTGCAGAGCAGCACTGATTTATGGGCTCCGGGGAGTGAGCAGTACTTATTTATGGGCTCCGGGGAGTGAGCAGCATTGATTTATGGGCACATGGGAGTGAGCAGCACTGATTTATGGGCTCCGGGGAGTGAGCAGCACTGATTTATGGGCTCCGGGGAGTGAGCAGCACTGATTTATGGGCACGTGGGAGTGAGCAGCACTGATTTATGGGCACGTGGGAGTGAGCAGCACTGATTTATTGGCTCCGGGGAGTGAGCAGCACTTATTTATGGGCTCCGGGGAGAGAGCAGAACTGATTTATGGGCACGTGGGAGTGAGCAGCACTGATTTATGGGCACGTGGGAGTGAGCAGCACTGATTTATGGGCACGTGGGAGTGAGCAGCACTGATTTATGGGCTTCGGGGAGTGAGCAGCACTGATTTATGGGCACGTGGGAATGAGCAGCACTGATTTATGGGCACGTGGGAGTGAGCAGTACTGATTTATGGGCACGTGGGAGTAAGCAGCACTGATTTATGGGCACGTGGGAGTGAGCAGCACTGATTTATGGGCTCCGGGGAGTGAGCAGCACTGATTTATGGGCTCCGGGGAGTGAGCAGTACTGATTTATGGGCACGTTAGAGTGAGCAGCACTGATTTATGGGCTCCGGGGAGTGAGCAGCACTTATTTATGGGCTCCGGGGAGAGAGCAGAACTGATTTATGGGCACGTGGGAGTGAGCAGCACTGATTTATGGGCACGTGGGAGTGAGCAGCACTGATTTATGGGCTCCGCGGAGTGAGCAGCACTGATTTATGGGCTCCGGGGAGTGAGCAGTACTGATTTATGGGCACGTTAGAGTGAGCAGCACTGATTTATGGGCTCCGGGGAGTGAGCAGTACTGATTTATGGGCACGTTAGAGTGAGCAGCACTGATTTATTGGCTCCGGGGAGTGAGCAGCACTTATTTATGGGCTCCGGGCAGAGAGCAGAACTGATTTATGGGCACGTGGGAGTGAGCAGCACTGATTTATGGGCACGTGGGAGTGAGCAGCACTGATTTATGGGCACGTGGGAGTGAGCAGCACTGATTTATGGGCTTCGGGGAGTGAGCAGCACTGATTTATGGGCACGTGGGAATGAGCAGCACTGATTTATGGGCACGTGGGAGTGAGCAGTACTGATTTATGGGCTTCGGGGAGTAAGCAGCACTGATTTATGGGCACGTGGGAGTGAGCAGCACTGATTTATGGGCTCCGGGGAGTGAGCAGCACTGATTTATGGGCTCCGGGGAGTGAGCAGTACTGATTTATGGGCACGTTAGAGTGAGCAGCACTGATTTATGGGCTCCGGGGAGTGAGCAGCACTGATTTATGGGCTCCGGGGAGTGAGCAGTACTGATTTATGGGCACGTTAGAGTGAGCAGCACTGATTTATGGGCTCCGGGGAGTGAGCAGCACTGATTTATGGGCACGTGCGAGTGATCAGCACTGATTTATGGGCACGTGGGAGTGAGCAGTACTGATTTATGGGCACGTGGGAGTGAGCAGCACTGATTTATGGGCTCCGGGGAGTGAGCAGCACTTATTTATGGGCTCCGGGGAGTGAGCAGCACTGATTTATGGGCACGTGGGAGTGAGCAGCACTGATTTATGGGCACGTGGGAGTTAGCAGCACTGATTTATGGGCACGTGGGAGTGAGCAGCACTGATTTATGGGCTCCGGGGAGTGAGCAGCACTGATTTATGGGCACGTGGGAATGAGCAGCACTGATTTATGGGCACGTGGGAATGAGCAGCACTGATTTATGGGCACGTGGGAGTGAGCAGCACTGATTTATGGGCACGTGGGAGTGAGCAGCACTGATTTATGGGCACGTGGGAGTGAGCAGCACTGATTTATGGGCACGTGGAAGTGAGCAGCACTGATTTATGGGCACGGGGGAGCAGGGCTGGGACAAGGTCCACCACCAACAGAGGCTGAGCTGCCCAAGTGCGCCCCCCCCCCATCTACCCCACCAGACATTTAGATGTTATTTATTCCTGCAGCTCTAATGCTCTGATGATCACTGATCAGTAGATGACTCAAGTCAAGCCCCCCCCCACGCCATTTAAATATGTATGTTTGTTATTAATGATCTCCCACCCCAAGACGCACCTAGGTTTTAGAGGAGGATAATAGGAAACAATATTTTTCATTCCACCTCAGGTCAGGTCAGCCATCAGACCACCAATGTTAATTAGACCTCAGCTCACAAGCACAGCCCCAATGCCTCAGATCAGACCCCCATGTCAGCCATCAGCCCTCCATGTCTTATTTCTCCCCGTCCATGGCACAGACAGGCTACAGACATTGTCTCCGGCCCATCATGTAACCCCATCCTCACCCATGTCACATTTCTCCCCCTCCATTTGATTGCTCTAACACCTAAAGAAAAAATAATAATTTAAAAAACCTGATGTTTCTCCAGATGATCTTATGCTAAAAGTCGTGGTAATAGAGTCTCAAAGGTCTATAGAAGCAGGTACACTATTTTTACAAACCTTTGAGACTCTATTAACACTACTATCAACATCAGGTCATTTTGAGAAACAGCAGGTTTTTTTAATTATGTTTTTCCTTTAGGTGTTATAACATAACTTTCATTTAATTGCTGTAACACCTAAAGGAAAAATCATTTTAAAAACCTGCTGTGTCTCTAGATGACCTTATGTTGACAGTAGTGTTAATAGAGCCTCAAAGGTCTGTAAAAATAGGGTAACTGCTTCTATAGACCTTTCAGACTCTGTTACCACTGCTATCAACATAAGGTCATCTTGAGAAACAGCAGGTTTTTAATTTGTTTTCCTTTAGGTGTTCAAGCAATCAAAAAAGTTATGTTTTAACACCTAAAGGAAAAAAATAATTTTAAAAACTTTCTCTTTCTCTAGGTGACCTTATGTTTATAGCAGTGTTAATAGAGTCTCAAGGGTCTATAAAAGCAGTTACCCTATTTTTACAGACCTTTGAGACTCTATTAACACTACTATCAGCATAAGGTAATCTTCTAGAGAAACAGCAGGCTTTAAACAAATCCCTTTAGGTGTTAGAGTAAATTGCAATCAAATGAACGTTATGTGTTAAGATTAGGGTCAGAAGCAGACAAGCAGGGTTTTGTTTAGCCTCTTGGGTATTAGTTTTTACATTCATAAAGCTCCACATTGAGCTTCCAGCAGCAGACAGATGCCAGGGCACTTCTGTGGTCACCTCACCTGGGCACATGGTCTTTGCTCAGCAGAGTCCTGCCATACATGCTGGGTAGATGCTGCCTGGAATGGATTTGTTAGAAAGAGGTCTGTGACGTCACTGGTCACATGCTCCTTCATGGTCACATGATCCACTGTGAGAACGCCTGCCTCCTGCTGTGTTCAGCTCCAGGGAGAAGGGGGTGTGAAAGGATGGACCAATGGCAGGGCAGCTAGCTGATATTGGCCAATCAGCAGCCTCCTGCTCCTATCTGTGGCTTAACACAAGCGCAGCTTAGAGTGAAGACTGGCTGGGGAGGGCGCCCGGCAGCGCTGCGCTGCTGACAAGTAAGAGATTAAAAAAAAAGGTTTATTTTTCCGCCCAGCCCAAGCTGCGCCCTGAGGCTGGAGCCTCCCCAGCCTCTGTGTCGGCCCGGCCCTGCGGGGGAGTGAGCAGCACTGATTTATGGGCACTGGGGAGTGAGCAGCACTGATTTATGGGCTCCGGGGAGTGAGCAGCACTGATATATGGGCTCACGGGAGTGAGCAGCACTGATTTATAAGCTCCGGGGAGGGACCAGCAATGATTTATAGGCTCCGGGGAGGACGCAGCACTGATTTATTGGCTCCGTTAAGTGAGCAGCACTGATTTATAGGCTCCGGGGAGGGAGCAGCACTGAATTATGGGCTCCGTGGAGGGAGCAGAGCTGATTTATGGGCTCCGGGGAGGGAGCAGCAATGATTTATAGGCTCCGGGGAGGGAGCAGCAATGATTTATAGGCTCCGGGGAGGGAGCAGCACTGATTTATAGGCTCCGGGGAGAGAGCATTCCTGATTTATAAGCTCTGGTGGCGGGAGCAGCGCTGATTTATAGGTTCCGGGCAGGGAGAGCAGAACTGATTTATTGGCTCCGTTAAGTGAGCAGCACTTATTTATAGGCTCCGGGGAGGGAGCAGCACTGATTTATGGGCTCTAGTAAGTAAGCAGCACTGATTTATAGGTTTCAGGGAGGGTGCAGCCCTGATTTATAGGCTGTGGGGGAGGGAGCAGCACTGATTTAT